>NW_024536790.1:0-7518 GCF_016097555.1 Gigantopelta aegis | reverse complement strand
TTAACTTTTTTTCAGTAAAAAAAAAAAAGAAGACTGATATGTCTGCACCCAATCAAAAACAAACTCTTCAAAAAGAAGAAACGCAAAACCACATTGTCGTAACTTTGGAGAATTGAAATTTTGAATGGTGGAGTCCGATAATACCAAATGTTTGAGGATTGTTCCAATTCACTTAGCCATTGTGAGTAAGTGATAGGACACACCGCCAAGGTCAAGTCATTGGAGTCAATAGGGGGTGGCCTCCCGTGTGTTGAAACGCCTGGCACCGCCGCCCATTGAAGCAACCAGGTAGGATGACGTCCCGGGGGATGGTGGCCCACCGGTGCAAGGGCTGCCAGCCGGGGCAGGGTTGGGGCTGTGGTTGTCGCTGCGGAGGCCGTAGGTCCAATCGTCCATAGATGCTCCATTGGGTTCAAATCCGGTGATATCGATGGCCAAGGAAGGACATTAATGGTTGTTCTGAGGGAACGTTGGAGCGTGCGGTGAGGCCGGCGTTGTCTTTGGAACCGCGTTTGGGTGGCCATAACTGGAACGATTGTGCCGGAGGGATCTGGGCAATGTAGCCCTGTGCATTTCAGGTTGCCCTGCACGTGGACCAGGCGTTCTGCAGGTGTGGAGGTGCCCCACCCATGAACTACCCCCGCCGAATTGCCACTTCCTGCACGCAGTTTTTCCGCATAAAACGTCACCACGACGCCTTACACGCGGGACATCTAATCTGGACGTCGGAGCGAAACGGGGTTTGTTACGAACCCAACCTTCCCAATGCTTGGCCACGATTTCCCACCACGAGCGGGTGACGGTTTGTGGTTTGAAACCTGTGGGGGTTGGCCCTTTTTTGTAGGGGTTGTGGTTGGTGGATATCCTGGCCTGGTATTGCTGCGGGGGGGTGGAGTAGTAAACGTTCCCGAAGGGGGCGTACCCGGGTGGGTCGACCCGGGGGTGTGAGTGGTGCCGGTTGGGGGTGTGTTTTCCATGTTGCTGGAAAACGGTCCCACAGTCTGGAGATGGTGCTTTGGGGGGACACAGGAATGCCCTGGCAACGGCCGTTTGGATTTCGCCTGCGTCTAGTCGGCCGAGGCATTGTTTGTCTGCGGTTCACGAGACGGGAGTCTGGTTGTAACTGTCGGCCGATACAGGGCCAGGCAAGCGGGAAACACCCTGCATTTTATAGGTCGGTGTCATGTTGACGTGCAGACAACGCACGTGAGTGGGAATGGTTTTGCCGGGCGCGTTTTTGCGAATTTCACATTTGAAATTATTTACAGTAGCTGGTTTTATCGAATGAACCGGGGAATGTGTTTGGGACATGCAATGACCTTATATTCCAAAGCATGAACCGGTAGGAAACATAAAATCGGAGTTGTCCCATTTGACCCTTTTGCGTTCTTTTTTTGGGGAGTATACTTATAACGTAACACTGGTAGTCTCTTCTAAATCAAGGCTAATATTCGTTCCTCGTATTCAGCCTTGATCATGTCGTCAAGAAATCGTGCCACAAAAATGCTTAAATTCATTGGAGCGATGGACTGACGAAAGATCGCAACGCTCCTTACAGATTCCCTTGTATTGTAAACAAGATGGCAGCGTCGGTCCGGCGGTTAATTTTTTATTGCTTTAAATTGTACATGTACCGATGCTGGATTGGTCAGCGATGTCATCGTGTAAGGGAATAATCGGGTTACAAATTTTCTTAATAGAGGGCGCTAGTTTTTTTTAGGGGATACGTAATCTGACTCATGTATTTAAGGCTGATGGGGCGATCACATGGGCCCGAAGAGTTCCGTTTGTTTTCCGTATACGAAGTGGTGTGATTTTTTAAACTGGGCCGAATGTCCTCCGAATTGTTTTCCCAATGTTCACCGAAGCTTTCCGTTTGTTTTCCGAATGTTTTCAGTATGGTTTCAGAAGCTTTTCAGAATGACCGAATATTCCCGCTGTTGACTTCGAAAGTTCCTTCCGAAACGCTTTCCGAAGTTCAGAACACGGCGAATGACCTAGAATGGACCGAACTCTTTCCCCACGCTTTCCGAACGTTTTCGGCTTACCTGACGTCCGGCCGAAGCTTAAGAACCGCCCGTAACGTTCGGAAAAAGATTCGTCAGGTTTCTAGGTCCTCGGGGTGTTCGGGAAAGCAACGGAACCCAGCACCTCCAAATTTCATTCCGAATGCACAAGAACTAGACGCATGCTTCCCGAACGTTTTCCGTAATGCCGTATGCTCCTAGAATGCTTCCCGAATACACTGGACGCCACTTCGGATGGTCGAGAAATTATTTTGAACATGCAAACACATTTTTGGAGCTACGAAGCCGTTCCGTAGTCCGACGGAGCCGAACAGCCGTATGCTCTAGAACACACCGAATGCTTCCCGAATATGATCCGTTCGCTCCCGAACACCAAATTCTATTCGGAAAACAAACGGAAGGCTTAGGGCCCAGTGTGATCGGGCCATGAATACGAGGAACGAATATTAGCCTTGATTTATGAAGATGACCAATCTACTAGTTATAAGACCATGGTAGTGGAACAAATGTTAACTGTAAACGATTGCTTTTTTCTTCGTTAGGGGCGTGACGCGTAACCCAGAGGTAAGCGGTCGCTTGCTGCGCGGTCGATTGGGATCGATCCTCGTCCCGGTGGGGCCCACTGGGTTTTTCTTCTCGTTCCAGCAGTGCAACCACGAATGGCATATATCAAAGGCAGTGGGTATGTGCTATCCTGTCTCTGGGGTGGTTGCAGGATCAACGTACCGTACTACTAAGCAAAAAGGTAGTGAGTGTTTCAAAAATACAAAAATGTTTGACATCAAATAGCCGATGATGAATAATGAATGTGCTTACTCATGTCGTTAACAGTAAACGTTTTTCTTGTCTCTCTACAGCAGCGACCCAAAGCCAAAATGGACGCATACAGTGCTTGGCGCTAGCCCGCTCGTATGATCTGATCGTTATCTTACCGAGGATCGTCGGACAGATTTCCGTAGGTCCAACGTTTAGATAGTACAATCTCATGTTTTTCCCACCATTTATCGCTTGTCTTCTTTTTTCCTCCCCCCTCCCCCCCCCGTTGGTCCTTGCTGTGTTCTCCCTTCTGTCTTTTATCTCCTTGCTGTCTTTTTCTATTCTTCTTCCCCCTTCCTTTTTTTCTTGATTCACCTCCAATTTATTGGTTCCTCAGGACAGAGCCTGTCGTGTACAAGCCCCCCCTCCTAACCTCATTTGTTCTTCTTCCTTCTTCTTTCCGCACGTGCCCTCGTAGTGCCAGTTGCCCCCCGCTGTTTCCGGTCGGGCGGTCCACACAGCTCCGGGCTCTCTCTGGCCCCCACTAGGCGACTTCCCCCTCCCCACACCCCCACCCATCCCTCTTCCCCTTTTCCGGGTTATTGGGTTTTTCACCCTCTCGGGTTTCCCCCCCCCCCCTTACCTGGTTGTTCCGTCAGCCCCTCTACCAAATGGTTATCTGCCATAACTACTCCCTGTTCTGTCTGTGTGTCGTTTTTCCCCCGTGCGGTCCTTGCCCTAATCAAACCCTTCTTTAAAAAATCCTGCCGGTGATTTGAAAAGAATTTGAAAACCTTCGGGATTAGGCCGAGGGTATACAAAGTTCGGGGTGAATTACCAAGACACCCCCCCCCCCCCCCCCACCCCCCCCGCTTTATTCGCCTTGCCCCCCCCCCCCCCCGGTTTTTTTTAATGTTTAAAATAGACCCAATTTCAACCTATTGCATAAATGTCCTCGCCCCGATATTTTTTAGAATTTTGTATGCTTCCCGAAACGTATAAAAGAGAATAATTGGTCTATTTTTAAATTGTTATTTTAGATGAAATGGTCCCTGGCAGGTAGTCCACGCATTCGTTAGATCTAGGTTGTAGACCATAAGCTAATTTTATCAGATTGCAACACCGAAGTTTTGCTGGCAGACGGTCCATTTTTAGATTTATGACGCGTGAACCCTTCCCCAAATAAACCTAAATATCTCACTGTTCTGCTAACCGCCGGGACAACCATTCCGAAAAGGGTTGTAATTAACCACTATTTACCTTGTTTTACATTCCAATACTTGGCACTTGACAACTCGGATTGATTTTTTGTAACAGGGGCATTTTTAAAATCTGTTAACCATCATATTTTAATTTTGTTTTTTCAGTTTACAAGTTTAGTTTTGTTTCTTTCTTTCAGACTGCCATGCAACTGAAAGAATTATAGTTCTTTTTTAAAATTTTCCAAAACTTTTTTCCTTTTTTAGCCTATAACGATCCAAACTAAAATAATCCGAAAAAATATAATTTTTTTAACGAAGTTTAAGTATAGTATTTAATCTTTAACTTCCCTTGCATAAATAAAGAATTATACCAACGTTTCAAATTTATTTAAAGGGCTGAGGGCATGTTTTCCGGGTCCAAAATCTTCAAACACAACCCTTTAAATTGTTACTGTTAAGAGATATCTGTAATTATGTCCACAACATAGTGATTTTAATTAAGGTTTGGATTTGTTATGGTTATAAAATGGTTTTTGGAAAATTGCTCAAAATTCGAAAATTGCGGACAAATATTTTTTTTTCGCATTTTTTTATTTTTAAAATAATTTTATTAAATTAACAAAAAATATATTGTTTTTGTCTTTTCCAAATCTGTTTCTCCTTTTCCACCCCGGCGATCCAAACTAAAAAATAAAGGAAAAACCACCTCTCGGAGACAGCCTACTAGCTTTTGTGGATACCCCCACGAAATTGCACAAGCACACCACCATCCCCCCTTGCAGCAGAAGCAATGGAAAAGCCCCCCCATTCAATTTTTAAAACCGGGGCAAGACACACAAAAACAACCTTTCCTTTTCGTTTAAACAAAAAATTATAAAAATTACCCTTTAGCAGGATCCACAATCAATCCCAAAGTCATAAGAGCCCAAAACGAGTATTGAAAATTTCTTACAAAAAACCTTGACGTTTCACATTCGCAACCAACAGCAGAGAGAGTAAGCTAGAAGCAAAAAACTTTTTTTCAGTAAAAAAAAAAAGAAGGATGATCATGATCTGCACCAATCAAAACATATATCTCAAAAGAAGAACGCAAAACCACATTGTCGTAACATTTGGAGAATTGATTTAATTATTGAATGGTGAGTCCGATAATGACAAAATGTTGAGCAGGATTGTTCACAATCACTATAGTCCATTGTAGTAAGAGATAGACACACGCCAAGGGGGTCAAGGTCCATCTGGGAGTCAATACCGGGGGAGGCCTCCGGTGTGTTGAAACTGCCGGCACCGGCATGCCCATGAAGACCAGAGGAACGGAGACGTCACGGGGGCTGGTGGGCCCACGTCGGTTGGCCCAAGGCTGCTGCACCCAGCTCTGAGCGAAGGTCCGCTCTGAGCCGGCTGTGGCTTGTCGACCTTCGGCAGGGCGTCGCGATCCAACTCAGCCTCCATAGTAGCAGTCTCAATGGGCGTTCAAATCCGGTGATATCGAGGGCCAAGGAAGGACATTAATGTTGGTGATTCTGCTAGGAAAGCCGTGATGAGACGTGCCCTGTGATGAGCCTGGCGTTGTCATGCTGGAACACTCGCGTGGCCGTCTGCGCCATAACTGGCAACGAATGTGTCGAGCCGTCGATGGATACGTGCCGTCAATGTAGCCCTGATGCATTCAGGTTGCCCTGCCACGTGGACCAGGTCAGTTCGGCCAGTTCCTGTTTCTGAAGATGGCTGCCCCACACCATGACACTACCCCCGCGCAATCTGTACCACTTCCTGCACGCAGTTTGCGCATAACGTTCACCACGGAAGCCCTATACACGCGAAATCTTCCATCATGACGTCGGAGGAAAAAATCGGGACTCGTCACTGAACACACCTGTTCATCGCAGTGAGGCCCAGTGTCGAGAATCTGGCACCACGCGTCGGAGTCGACGGTGTTGTGGTGTAAGATGACACCTCGAAATGGACGTCTGGCACGACTTCATACCTGCACGTAGGCGGTCAGCAACGGTCTGGTCGAATCCTGCGCAAACCTGTATTGCTGCGGCTGTGGAGGTGGCAAGTAGTTAATCGTGTGCCCGAAGGTGTGCGTACACGGATGTAGCGGTCCGACCCGGGGGTAGGAACACGTTCCCCCCTGTTCGACCGAATTACTGGGAGAGTCCCGTTTTTTTATCCATGTTGCTGGTAACGTTCCCACAGTCTGTATATGCGTGCTTGGGGGGAAAACATGGAAGGCCCTGGGCAACGGCCGTTTCTGGATTCGCCTGCGTCTAGGAGAAGTCGGCCGATGGCATTGTTTCTCTGCGGTTCACTGAGACGTGGCATGGTCCTGGTGTCAACTGTCGGCCAGAACAGAGGCCAGGCAAGGGCGAAACACCCTGGCACTTTTACCTACTGTCGGTCATGTTCACGTGCAGGACAACGCAAGTGCGTGGTGACATGTTTGCCACGTGGCTCGTTTTGCGCGAAATTCACATTTTGAAAACGTTATACAGTAGATGCCGTTTTATCGGAATTGTAACGTGGGAATTTGTTTGGGCCTGCAATGACCTTATATTCACAAAGCCGAACCGGTTAGGAAACCAAAAATCGAGTTGTAACCCCTTTGTACCCTTTTGCGTTTCTTTTTTTGAAGAGTATACTTTTAACGTACCCCTGGTAGTCATCTTCATAAATCAAGGCTTTTCGGTTCCCTCGATTCCCTTGAACCTGTCCGTCAAGAAACGTGCCACAAAATGCCTTAAATTTCTTGGATTGCAGGAGATCTTGACTGCAACGAATCGCAACGCTCCTTACGATTCCCTTTTTATTGTTAAAAAGATGGCACGTCCAGCGTCCGGCCGGTTAATTTTTTGATATTCTTCAAGATTGTCCCATTTTTCCCGAGCTGTGTTGGTCAAGCGATGTCTCGGGTAAGGGACCAAATCGGTTTTTACCAAATTTTTCCTTCCAATAGGGGCGCTAGTAGGGATATCAAATCTTGACTACATGTAATTAAGCCTGAAGGGCTATCACACTGGCCCGAATGAGCTTCCGTTTTGTTTTCCGTAACGAAAAGTGGTGTGATTTTTTACACTGGCCGAATGCCCCCGAATGTGTTTTCCCCCCAAGTTCCACCGGGAATCTTTTTCCTTTTTGTTTTCCGAATGTTTTCAGTATGGTTTCGAATGCCTTTCAGAATAAACCGAAACTTCCCGCATGTTTAACTTCGAAAGGTTTCCTTTCCGAAAGCTTTCCCGAATCTTTCCAGAACACGGCGAATCGACCTAGAATGGACCGAACTCCTTTCCCCGGCAACGCTTTCCGAAACGGTTTCCGGCTTCTCCTGACGTTCCCGGGCCCGAATGCTTTAAGAACCCCGCCCGTATAACGTTTCGGAAAGCATTCGTCATGTTCTAGGGTCCATTCGGGGTGTTCGGAAAGCATACGGAACCCAGCACCCCTCCAATTTTCAATTCCGAATTGCACCAAGAACTAACCTGCTTTCCCGACGTTTTTTCCCGTACAGCCGTTGCTCCCTAGAATGCCTT
>NW_024536789.1:0-7871 GCF_016097555.1 Gigantopelta aegis | reverse complement strand
AAATTGGGTGTTTCCAAGTCTTTAAAAACTTCATATTTTATTGGGTAGTAAGGGCCTGTATAATTATTTCTTGATATTCGCATGCTCTTTAATTCCAATCTTCTCAAGGAATTCTGCAACATTTCATCAGATAACTTGGAGCCTCTTGTGCTAACTGTCATCTAGGTAACAATGAATTTAATTCAAGGAATAATACATAACGAAAAAGCAATCTTTGATTTGGTATACAAAGAACAATTGTAATTTTTAAAAACAGACTTAGAATAAACTAATTTATTATATATGTGCTTGCCCATGAGAATCAATATACGATTTACAAAGAAAAGAGTACTTCTTAAATTCTGTCCAGTAACTAGCTAGCTTAGGTAACTCTTCCTAGTACTCTTCAAAGCAAAAGTCAAAAAATAAGTGCTTAGCTCTCCTCCAATCTTATCTTTTGAGATCAAGTCGGACAATATATATTTTATAAGTGGATAAGCCCGCCTGAAAGTAAGTCTCCTACGACTTTAAGGTGGGCTAGCAGACTTTAATTTGGAATAATATTTAAGCAGTTTATTACATTTTATTTACCTTTTGTTGTATCTTCTAGAGGTTGGATCATTACTAGGCAAATACATGGTTAGTACATTTTATTTTTTCCTCTACACAATTAACATTTCATCTAAATTACTCATATATGGACGAGGTACATCACTATCAGATGGTTTTGCACTATTGTAATATAATAATGGTACTAATATGTTGTAATATGTAATAGAATATACCCTCATATCAATATACCATTCCATCTGTTGTAGCAACTTTCATTATGCTGTTTTTCTTCTTCTTGTGTTTGACAGTTCATTATCTCGCTAAATAGACAAAAAGAGGCTATCTTACTATTTGTCACCTAATATCATTTCAATAATTCAATGGCTAATCAGAAATATATAGCTTGTATAAAGTGTGTTTTATTTATTCAATTCAGTCTGAAATCTAAGGCCACTCAGATTTGGGCCTAACTTTAGTTCAGCCATTTGATAAGATCTGCCTATATTTACAGTGAAAAACCGATTTGATGTTGATGATAGTTAAAGTCTATTGTACTTAATACTTCCGCTTATATGTAAAGTCTTTTAGTTTCAAGCTCATAAGCCGCTATTGGCTGCCAAAACATTATTGTTAACTGTGATAAATCAAACTTGTCATCAACTACCCTAACATCCGTCCAAGTGGAAACCCCATTAATTTAAAAATGGATAAACAAAAATATATGAATGTGGAATAGTCCATAACCACTAATAGTAGTATAAAACCCTTTATTGTGAACAGATTTTCCAATAAACATAACAATTATCATTGCTGTATAATCAAATAGCTGGCAAAAGCAGCTTTATCTAATGATAAGGAATATTGATGCCATTACTAAACGTTTTGAGTTCAATTGAAAGTCAACATAACAATTGAATAGGTGTAATATGAAGAATTGAAGTGTAACTTGTCTTTGGAATCAATCGTTTCTTCATTAATTACCTTTATCATCTATAACAATAAAGGACAAAAGTCCATTGTCTATAAAAAGCAATATGTACTGTATTTGTGTATGAAATTTGTGTGTACTAGGACAATAATGAATTAAAATAATAAATCATTTTTTTGTAATTTGTGATAGTCAAATTACTTTCATTAAAGTTTATCCAAAGGGAAGTATCAATAATAATAATTAAATAAATGGTTTACCGTTTCATCCACTTTTAGTTTCAAGTAAAAAACACTGCTCATAATTAACAAGAGATGATGACACCCACTTTTAAGTACTTTGTCATCCTCTAAAAATAGAAAAACAATATTTAACTAATTTAGTAACCACTCATCATTGTTATTCATCATTAAAGAATGTTAATTACAAGATAGAGTTCATAATATATTTTGTTATGGAAAGTCAATTACTCACTACTTTTGGTATAAAGTAAGTGAAATATTAGGACTTCTACTGTGTCGCAGCTGATAATAATTAATAAGTTGATATATTAATTACCTTGTCTTCTAATTAATTCTTTGTATCTTCATTATCAAGTGGAATTTCATGGTATGATAAAGGTGGCAGAAGGCATTAGATAGCACCGATCTTTATCCATTCCGACATTTATCTGACAAGCAACAATTCCTTTGATTGGCATATTACAAATATAGCTATATTAGCTTGGATCCAATTCTATATATTAAAATGACCAACAAAACGAAACGTTTGCATAAATGAAGGAGATAATATGATACAATAACACACTGTCGCTTGTCTTAAGATTAATTAAAACGAAAGTATAATTGGACAAAATTCCTCTTTTAATTCTTTGGAAAGATACAGCACTCAGGGAAACATTGACTACAACTACAAGGTTTGTATAATTAAAGGTAACATCTGTGAAAGAATACAGTTTATAGAATGCTAAAAATGTAAGCTGGAGAAAGAAAACAGCAAACAAGAAACTTTGAGGCTTATCAGTCATATCTATCAGGGCCCTACTCATGATTTAATAAATTCCAGCTGATAGGCATTTGCAGTTTAGGGATGTGGTCTTAATTTTATTTGTTATTTAAAAAAATCAAAGACTATAATAAAATTAAAAAGTGGACAGACATTATCATACTAAATACCCCAGATCCTAAACAATTATAAGACTGCCTAAACACTCTTGCACATACCCAGACAATTCAGCAAAAACTTCTGCCTTATTATTAGGCATTTTACATTTTAACATCGTAATACATTTATTGAAATTATAACATTGATTTTATATATAAACTTCACACTTGCCTGACGAAGAACAAACCCTAATAATTACACAGAACAATGCTTCTTGATTACCAACCTATAACACTCACCAGTTTCTTAGATTAGGTAGTGACAAGGGCATATACCAAACTTCATTAAGAATGTCGCCTTTGTAAATTGTTGTAATGCGTTTTTTAGAAATTCTTTTTACTAGTTGAGCTTGATAAATGTTTTCAACTCCATTTAATGTAACTACTTTCTAAAGGAACTGATGATAGTAATCACAATAGCCACTATGCCCATTATGAAGTCAGTAACCACAGCCAAGTAACTACTCAAAACAATAAAAACCATATTTAGACAACAACAGACCGTATTATCTAAATACAGTTTTAAACGAGTACTATTTAAATATCTAGGGGTAATCCAACTGTCCAGGTTAGAGAAGTAGATGATGGGGGTAGAATGTGGGGGGGGGGGGGGGGGAATATAATTTAGCACTAGATTCCTACTCTAGTAATGTTGTGTAGTCACTTTCATACACTAATTGATGCTTTCCTCCTCCCTACCTCTTAACACATTATTGATACTAATCGCTACTAATCCACAAATATATGCCACTTTACTAGTTCACTTCACCTTTTATCAATCTAGCAAAAGAATTGCTGAGTAAAGAGGGCAGGTAGAGGATTTGTATGTTCTTAATAATCGTACCACTTAAAACTACGTAATAAGTCTGAAGTTATATATCATTGCCATTTAGCTTATACTGTAATTACTCACTTCATTACCTGAAGTAACATTTTCAAGAATGACACAAAGTCCACCACAGACACCACACAGACTGTCATAATTTAATGAGTGAAAGTGAATGTTCGCTCAATCAAATCCAAGATGTATTAATATTTTCCTACTCATAGAATATATAACGATTTTAAAAGGGTTCAACTAGGATAGGGAAGATAAACACAATAGATAATGAACTACTAACTACAAAGATCGGGATATTCTTTAAGTTGTTTCAACAGTATTAATCATACTACATATGTAGATGTGTTACAGGCTTGAAGAAGTAGAAACAGACAAGATGAAACTTCTATTACTATAGTGAATATTAGTTACGACAAATTATGTGGAAAAGTGATAACAAGGAGAAAACTGATTAAAAACAAATTCTTTCCTCAAAAACTTTCTCTTCAATGAATTGTTTATGTGCTATCATACACTTTGAATGTATGGCAATCTTGTATTCATTAAATAAAAAGTCTAACAAATATTAAAAATAACTATAATAATAGATTTCATTGATTTATACCTCGGAACACACTCTCAAGTATTGTTGATCATGTATTGTATTGGCCATTTCTTAGCCACTTTCAGATTATGAGTGAACTCATCACAATAGCATAAGATTCATCCACACTATCATATATGAAGTGTTAATATTAAAAGATTTTATATTTGTAGCAAAATACACACATAACAAAAGAATAGGAATACAATAAAATAATCCTAATAGAAAGATATTACCTGTTAGCTTTAACTTTCATACTTTTGGCAGTTGCAAAGGCACAGGGTTAGCTTTGTAATCTCAGGAGAAGGTATCTTAATATCAAAACTTATAAAATACTCCTTAGATGTTGTCTTGGCTGAACAATTGTTTGGCATCCAAAGGAATTTATGACTTTTCAACCTAAAAATTTTTAAAAATGAGATTCTTCCTATTCCTTAAACAATATTAGTATAATTAAAGGAAATTTTTCCTCTTTTAGGGAAATAATCATAGAATTTTGTCATCAAATGAAGGTACATTAAATTAAAAAAAAGACCTTCTAACTTTAATTGTCAATTCAATAGAAAGGGCAAACTTTCAAAATAAAAAATATTTTAGTAAACCCTTATTAATATGACTAGGTGGTCTGTCTCTTTGGATTGATCAGGAAAACTGTTTGGAACAATGAAAAATTTGTTTGGTTAGGTTGTTTGGTTGCAATTTCAACATCACTTATGAGCTAAATGGGTTGGACCATATAAACCTCTATTAAACTGGGTATTTCTGTCCAAATTCAATACTGGTTTCTTAGGACCAAATTGAATAGTACAAAGGATTACCATTCCTTTTTGAAGATTTTTAGGAAAAGAATATAACAAAATGTTTCGAGGTTTTTTTCTGCCATTTTCAATGGAGGAACTTGTATTAATTTAATTCCCTAAAAGAACAAGAAGAATTTTACATCCAACAAAAAAGAGTTTACAAAAACATCTTTTTCCTTCCAATTTCCAAACTTTTGGAAAAAGGTGGTTTTTCCCAGTTTCCAAACTTTTTTTTGAAATTTACCGAAAGTATAATTTTGAAAAGAAATCAAATCATGGTTTTATTTTGAAAAGTTAAAATCCATATTATTTTTAATTTGTTTTAAATTCTTAAATCCCTTCCCCTTTTTAAATCCTTTTTTACCTTCAAAATTTCCAAAGTTGAAAAACCAATCATATTGGGATTCTCTCCTTATTCAACAAGAGCCGATGATTTCTGGGCCCAAATACTCTTGTTGGCTTTGTCATGTTGTTTCTCAATGAATTTGATTCTCAGTTTAAAAAGATTGGTTGCCAGATTGCCAGATAAACCCGCTTTTTTGGAAATTTTGGACCAACTTTCCCCCTCCTAATGATTTTTTAGACAAAACTTAAATTATAATATTTTTAATACCAATAATTAAACCCTTGGTTAATTCATAAAAGTTTGTATCCCATAAAAATACTAAGGTTTTATCTTCCCTTTTAAGGGTTTCCTCAAATTTAAGCCATCCCACAACTAGTGGTTAGACAAACAATAATCAATGTTGGAGGTATTATGAGAAAGGCCATTTTTTTATAATTTTCCTGGATTAATCAATGCATGAACAAAGAATTCCATACTCATCCATTGTTAGGTAGAAGGATGCCAATTTAAACCATGAAGGATTGTTTAGTAAAGTTGGTTATTACTTTACCATTACTGTTTCATTGCTGGATTATCCAGGAACTAAAATTTTAAAATTGCAGAAAAACAATAAAAATTGATTTTATTTTTTGTTTAATAAATAAATCCATTTTATTAATGACTTTTAAAAATAACATCTTTTTAAACCCATTGAAAATGGTTTGAAGGATTAGCCAAAAATTTCCTTGGTTAATTAATTGTATTATTTTTAATACAATACTAAGAGTGCTAGTGGAAAAAAATCAACCTTACTAAATCCAGGAAAAAACTCAATTTTTTTTCCTTTTATCATCATAATAAGAGGTGTCCAAGGAATTATTTTCAGGAATACCTAACCCAACAGAACCAATTCCAAATTAGACAAGGAACAATGTTTCCTATTATTTCATCAAAAAATGGAATAGTTTTTACTCCTCAAAACTTTGCTTAAATAAATTACCAATTTCAAGGTTATATTCTGTACCTAATCTATCCCTACCCTAACCAAAGAAAGGTTTAATTTTTTCAATTGAAGCATTTTGGAACTTTCAATTATTGGGAGCACCCAAGCCATTGTAGATATCTTAAATTTTGCCTGACATATTGAGATACCATTCTTGACAAAACAATCAGAAAATCCCAATTTGATTCCCCTTTGCTAAAAAATTATTAAATAAACCAAATAGATTAAGTTTAGTTTAACCTAAATAAGTCGTTTTCATAAAATATGACCTATATTAAACCCTTAGTGTTAATTAATTCCCAAACCTTATTCTTTTTGAAAAGACTTTATAATAAAGAATGTAAAAATTGAATTTTAAAGGCCACTTCCTAATTTCCAAAGGGATTCTTGTTAGGTTTTTTACAAACCAAAAAATACAAAGATTAATAAAATTTGGTCAAGTTTAATAAAACATTATAACCGGAAATTTAATTAATTTAAATTAAAATTGATTAACGAAATTTTTTTTGGAAAAAATAAATTTAATACACCCAAATTGTACCATTGGTTTCCCTAAAAACCTAATTTACCATTTGAGAGCATTGGCCATAAGTATTCCCCTTTTTTAGTTTGAGAATAATTTACAATTTTGATTAATTTATTAAAAATGCTTAATCAAGTGGAAAATTGTATTAAAAACAGAAAATTTTGAAAGAAATCTTAAGGAAATTCTTCCTAAAAAGAATTAAATAAAATTAAATTCATAAAAAAAAAAATAAGGAAATTTACCTCTGGTGTAGTTTAATTGCAGCGGGACATTCAAAAACATTTAAAAGAGATTAACGTTACCCATTTGGTAAATTCTTTTCCTTACAGGCTTGAATAATAATAAAAACAAATAAAAATAAAAAATAAAAAATTGGGGAAAGGCCTGAAATTTTCCCCTCCTTTTTAAATTCTAAGTTTTTCAATGCTTAATAAAAATTGACCTTTATTTCTTTTCAAAATTTTTTTGTGAAGTTTCCTATTTTTTTTCATGTTCACTTCTCAAAAGTTTAATTTTTCTTAATGATTTTTATTAAAATTTTTCACAAAAATGAAAAAATCAAAAAGAAATTCTTTTTTATCCAATTCTTTTTAAAGATTCGGATAAGGGTTTAAAGGATATTTATCTTAATTTATGTAATCAAGAAATAGACAAATATTGTTTTACCTCATAAACAAAAATATTGCATTACATTAATGTTTTTAGTTTGCTAACTGCATTGCTTCTTTAAAATTTGTTAATTCCACTCAATTTCAGCCAAATTAAAAAAAATTCATTGAATTTAATTCAAAAGTACCTCCACCGTTCTGCTCATAAGCAATTTTTTGCAAGAGTGTAACAACATGAATTAACCTCTTTTTTCATAGACATTTCATTTTTTTGACATAAAATCTAAAAAATAAAAAAGTCATTGTTTTAATAATTTTTATTTTACATCTGCCTTATGATAAATTACTAAAAATTATAAATATTACGCCTTTAAAAAACAACTAGCTCTAATAATTAGTTCCCTTCTTGAATTGGTTGAGGATTCAAAAAAGCATAAATTGGCTCTTTAGTGGGTATAAAATTGACCAGATTAATTAAGACAACAATAAAAAAAAATATTATTACATGTTGTAGTTTTGCATTTTAGAATTGTTTCGATGAAATTGGGTTGTATATTGATTTT
>NW_024536788.1:37500-44019 GCF_016097555.1 Gigantopelta aegis | reverse complement strand
TTTTTCCCCCAAAACATTATAACAATCTACAAGTTGTACTTGATTATAAATTTAAAATAATTAATACTCGAATTCATTTTGACTTTCTGAGGTAACATTCAGCTCCACCTTTTAGCAACAGAGTAACTATTACAAATGTTGTGTCCATTCTTCAATCTTCAAATGTTATATATATTGTGGATTATTATTATTATAATAACTATAACACTTACATAACATGAACTTTAAATAATTAAGATGATTTAATAATGACCAGAACTTTTGTCATGAGACAATATCAGCTCTGAACAGTACTATATTGTGACACACTGACATATCCTCACTGATCATCTTGAGCATTGTGACTTTTGTTTCCTTGTTATAAAACCTTTTGACTATATCATCCTTAATAGTCAGTACTCAAATGTAATATGACTACATAAATAAGATCATAATACAACATACTTTATAATAACAGTAGACATAATATTATTTAAAGACATACTATAACCAGAGTAGAGAAATTACGTAATAATGTACATTGTACGTATGTATATGACAACAACTGAGCTACTGGACCAAAGGGGGACTGGGAAAATTTAATTAATGATGATGGAATTTTAAGGTAAATAATGATTAAAGAGTGTATAATTTAAATGTTAAAAGAAAGAAAACTGATTAAAAGAATTCATAATTAATTTGTTACCCTGTGGCTGCTACATAGTCTGAATAAAGAGATTACATTATTGCTAAGTCTTTCGAATTCTTTGAGTTCCTTAATGTTTTGATCTTTTTCTGGTATCTTTCTTTCTTTGATGACGTTGATGTACATCTGCTGTATCGAAACCACTATGCTGACTTATTCTCTCTAAATACCTCAACACGTTCAAAGATTTCTGGATGAATGTTCCCAGCTACTCAACTTAGACAATTGCGCCAACCCTCCATGATTGTTTGTCCGTATCCCGCTGTCTCCGTAAGTTCCACTCTACTGTGTGAATGTTCCAGCTATCCATGGGGTTTTGAAATACTTAAGAATTTGCATGGATTCTTGGCAAGTATCTGATCAAATTTTTTGATTAAAAGTTGTAACGAAAAATTTCAAATATTTTTTATTATCAGAATTACGGTATTTGTTGGCAAAACGCGGTATTATTTTTGTTTGAGTAGGCGACCTTGTCAATTCCTGGGACTCTCTCCAAACTCGAGCTTCTACATTATCTTTCATTATTCTAATTCTACGTGCACTTTTAACTACTGTAGTAGTACCTTACTATCTATAATTTAAAGAAACTATCAAAATGTGTAAGCATATATCTGGTATTCACTGTGTAATATATTCCTTTACTCAGCCCTACACCTCATACTTCATATTATCGGCTGGGTCATGAAACTCCTTGTTTTTGTCTGCGAGGCATCAATGATGTGACGCACGTGAGAAGATAAAAAATTGTTTCTTTTAAACAAAAAAGGATTTTTATAGCCACAACAGCAATACAATAATATATAAATAACAACAACATAATTATTGTTTGATATGTAAGGTTTTATATACAATTATCATTGTTTAGTTAGTAACCCAAGGTAGCCCAATTAACTCAAAATACAACACTTTCCTTCTAAATGAAGTTATGACTGGGTATCTGGTTTGTAGTTTCCTCTATTCTGGATAAGTGTCTGCAATGTCTTCAAAAATATAGGAGGGAGGGCCAGTGCCCTTCAGGGTGGATTCTTCCTCAACTATATCAGTAATCTGAATGTCCTGTATCAGTATCAGGTTGTTTATCAGTAATCAAGGAGTTTGGTATTACTCTTGTACAAAAGGTGTCCACAGGATTTCCAACAAAACAACAGGAATCTGAAAGGTCAGTGTCAGTACCTAATTTGAGGCAAACAAGCTGACAACTGATCCAAAATGTACGAAAACTGTTCAACGATCATCTAGTTTGACGTAAAATAATGTTGGCCCACTTTAACTGAACAAACCAAGAAGAAACAATATCGTGGCCGTCGGCAGTCAAAGCATCATGCTGAACACACAGCAGAATAGAAGACAGGAGAACAGACAGATAGCAGTGTTCCTTCTGAATCCGATTCTGGGCCACAGGTCAGGTGTTCATTGCTCCGAAGCTACTGCTTGACACCGAAACACAAAGATGTAAGGCTGGATAATATACTCTGGAGCTAGTCGACATATGAACCTTCCAACGAGTATTATCGAAAATTACAAGGAGTTTCAATACTCCTGTTAGTGGGATTGGGAGGATAGTCATACTGTGAACTCATTAGGAACCGAAGTATTTAAAGTTATCTCCCAACTACAAACCCTAACGAATTACTGGATGGTTAGAACATGTACTGTATGTTCCAAAACTCTCAACCATTTATTTAGTGTTAGAGAGAACGCAGCATCCAATGGAAACGTAACATCATTTGGAACGTTTGGAAGAAGTGCTGGATACGTAGCAAAAAGAATCGACTGGTTTGGTGTTGGATCACCTGTATGAAAACTGTACAAGTTAACTGTAAGATAGTACCATGTTTAAAAAACAAGCTGCTCACGTTAACTAAAAGGGATAACCAGAAAAACCAATCTATGGCATAAACGACGACTAGCACATGTCAATATTCAACAATTACGGACAGCTGAGTACTATTGCTGATGGTATCGACATACCATCTAATGACAAGTACGATTTCTGTGAGTCTTTGTGTAGAAGCAAAGATGCAAAGAAACCACACCACCCACTCAATGAAATTAGGGTCCACAGAACCACTTCAATTAATTCACTCAGATGTTTGTGGTCCAATGCAAAACCAAATCACTTGGCAGGTAGCAGTATTTATTACTTTTATCGATGATCATTCCCGTTAACTGTAGAGTTACTTTATTGAATACAATCACAGGCTTTAGAAAAGCTTAAGGGAATTTTAAAGCTGAAGTAAGAAGGAATCAAATCATGTTATCGAAGCACTAAGGCTGACAGAGGTGAGAGATATACCTCTGAAGAGTTCTTAACTACTACCTAAAAGAGAATGAATTCGAAAGGAATTTACAGCAGCACAATCACACCACACCGAACGGGACTGCTGAGAGGTTCAACAGAACCCTCATGGAATTCTGCAAAATCAATGTTAATACATCAAAAGCTCCCTAATGCTTTGGGCTGAAGCCGTATCTACAGCATCTTATTTAGAAATAGGATGGTGACAACAGCACTCCAGTCAAAGTTCACCTCTTCCAATTGTGGTTTGGAAAGAAACCTGACCCGTGAGACATATAAGTTTTTGGGTGTGTTGCTACTCCCATGTGTGGGAAGGGCAATCAAAAGAAGCTTGATAAGAAAGCCCACACAGCTCTGGTTCATTGGTTACACTGAAACAACAAAGAATTACAGATTCTTTGATGAGGAGAAAAGGAGGTGCTATGTCAGACATGACCTCATCTTTAATGAGAATGACTATGGTGGAAAAGAAATTGAATAACTGTGAGCTCTATAAGAAGAGGACAAATACAGAGATAGATAAATAGGAAGGTTAATTGAAAGGGAGGTTGAGGTGCAGAGAGAGAATCCAAGCATTATACAGACCAGGAGAGCAACCTACCTACTTACCCACAGCACCTAGTCAACAACAAATCACTCCCTGCACAAGATGAAGAACCAACACTCACAACCACCACGCCGATCTGAAAGATCACGGAAAACCGCCAGTTCATTATGGGACATGATGATTTATGCTACACCAGGCATGTGAATCAAGCTAGCAAGATTGTAGAACCAGCTACTATTGAAGAAGCGTTTCAAAGCCATAACTCTAAAGAGTGGAAAGAAGCGACAGATGCAGAATATGCATCATTACTCGAAAATGATACCTGGACTTAGTTCAGTACGGACCAGAAGGAAGAACGGCTATTGGCTCTAAATGGATATTTAAGATAAAATATATATGGGACAAGGAAGTATTGAAGCGTTCAAAGGTCGTCTCGTAGCACAAGGACACACACAGAAGTATGGTATTGAATACGAGGAAACATTTCTCCAGTTGCTCACTATTCGTCAATTCGCACAATACTTGCTTATGCAACGTAGAGAAAAGAATGAAGATACACCAGATGGATGTTATCACACAGTTCTTAATGGTGAATCTGAATGAAGATATATATATGGAGCAACCTCCAGGATTGTACAGGAAAGAAAAGAAAAAAATTGGTATGTAAACTCAAAAATCTTTGTACGGTTTTTGTTGTAAACAATCTCCACGATGCTGGAACGAAAAGCTCACTCAACATGTTAAATCTCTAGTTTTTTGAAATGAAGTGTATATTCTAGTCAGATCCCTTGTGAATACTTGCTATTTATGTGAAGAAGAAAAAAAAAAAAACAGAAAGTTTGAAATAATTTATATATTTTGAAAAGATACTAAAAAAAAAAAAAAAAAAAACGTTGCCTATACAAAAAAAAAAAAAAAAAAAAGAAACCGATGAAGAAATGAGACGATTAACTTGCCCTTAAATCCTATGAGAATGAGACGATCCAACATTTAAAACAGTTAAAAGAAAGCCTTGGTGAGTTTATTATTGCCCTCGGTATTAATTTTTACAGAACAAAAACAGTCTTTACATGTGCCAAGCCAATTTATTCCCGTTTACGGGAGAAATATGACTATCTGACACTAATACTGTTGCCAACAAACCAATGGACTCTAACGTCAAACTATTGAAGAGGATGGTTCAGTAAGACAAGTTGACCTCGATTCTCTATCAGTCCATGTTGGCAGTTTATTACACTTGGCAGAGCAACATGACCGACATAACCGCACCTCTGTTGCTGTTGTATCACGATACAATTCATCCACCAACAGTTTGCAACACTGTCTTACTGCTGTAAAGAGAATACTTCCATTACCCTTAAGGTACTATATCAATCGCTCACTACAATAAAAGTCAACAGGTCAAGAATAATTGGATACTCAATGCTGACGGGCAAATGATTTAAACAAGTCGTCACTCTACCACAGGAAAATGTATTTATTAATGGCTGGTGGAGCCTTTAGCTGGCCTTAGTCAAAAACACCAACAGTATCACTCTCTACCTCAGAGGCGGAGTATATGGTCATTAGGATCAGCTACTCAAGAAGCTATATGGCTTAAAAGATTACTAATGATTTACATGCTGAAAAATCAAAACCAATTGAATACGAGAAGATAACCATGTACTATAGCTATGACCCGAAAGAACCAGTTGGATACAAAGAGAACAAAACATATTGACATCATACAGCCACTTGTAAAGAATCCGTTTCAGTCTGGGCTAATTCAAATATCATACTTGTGGCAAGTAGACATGTTAGCTGATGTTTTTACAAGCTGTAACTGCTGAACCCTGTGTTTGAAGCATTCAGAGATAAACTCGGACCAATTAATTATCAACTAGGAATCAAGGAGGAGTGTATGAATTTATTATTATTATGAGTTCTTAGTTACTTAATTACATGTATGTTTACTTTAGTTTAAACCCCATCCCGGTATACTGTCCTATATAATTGAACTTTGCCATCTTGTAAAAGGAGGGTTCCTTTAAGAAAATAATAATATTTTGTGTTAACAATACTGAGTAACATCTACTAGTCCTACCCTTCAACATCCAGAACCCTATATCTACTACTGGTCTACTAAACTTTACAACCAGTAAGTATCAAATCTTCATTGTGTCTCAGTTGGTCCTAAGTCACAATCCCAAACTCCGGGTTTTGTAGTCAGTAGTTTTTTCTCCTCCTCTTTTAAGCCACACATACAACAAATAAATCTCCTTTGCTAAACAATTGATTGGAGATATCAAATATGAATCATGGGGACCAAAGATTATGAAGAGGATCAAAATATATTTAGTTTTAATGCTTCTTATTGGGATGATTTCTTTATCATCATTTGAGGACTACATAGTAATTTTCTTCGCAGTTATTTTACTTTCACTCCCTTTTTTTCAATAAGTCTTTATATCCAACACCTATTTTATTATTTATTTTTTGTAGCATTATATTTAATTAATGAGATTTGATTGAAGAATTTTCTTTTATGTCTGTTTGCACTTTTTTGTTGTATGAGGAATTATTCTGTAATTAGCTTTATTTCTAACTATCTTATTGTAAACTATTTCCTTAGTCAACTAATAGTAGTGTTGAAATTAGCTGAATAACAAATATAATTCTATCTAAGAGACAATAGTTAGCATGAAGTTATACTTTAATATTAAGTTTTAAATTAATATACACTGTTTATATTTCATGATCAAAACTTTGTTTCAACATTGTTCATACAAAAAAAAAAATCTGTGTTGACACATAAGACGTCACTAAATATTTTATATTTTTTTTATTTTTCTCAGAATACAAACATACATTGAAATTTTGACAAACTCTAATAGTCATTACTTTCATCTAGCCAATAGGGTGTATAGCCATTACATCATTACTAAATTACCATACCTTATGAAACTTTTATGACCGTTTAATTCCTCAGTTACAGTTAACTCCTCCTCC
>NW_024536788.1:0-32500 GCF_016097555.1 Gigantopelta aegis | reverse complement strand
ATTTCATTGTTTATTATTGCTCAATCAGTATATGGGTTAGGTTACTTACTGGTATTTCTGACTGCATTAGAATTTATATTAGCTCAGCTCCATGCAGCATGCGAGGCCTTCTAATTGGACTATGGTAATGCTACCAGTCACCCAGGAGTAGCTATCACATTAATATTAGATTTATCATTGTCAGATGTACGCTGTCAATACTGGCTGTACATTGTGAACACAATTTTGACCATAGCTTCTTCCATTTCTTATATATCATGTCCCGTTTTTTACAAATATCGTCAAAGAGAAGAACACTCTGATATCAATCGTCAAGCTATTATTGAGGAGTATACAGAGAGACAACTAATAAGACAGGTCACGAAATTGATGATATTCCCTACAATACTGAATAATTGATACGCATAATAATTATTTTAGAGTAAATTTTAATGTTTCCTTATGTAGCATATAAATTATATAAACATGTTTGTTGTTTATATTAAAGAATTATGTAAATGCCCATAAGCTCGACCCAAAACATATGCGAAAATGATTTTTTTAGTGGTAGTATCTTAGTACACTGTAAAATCACTGGTGTCATGGTAACACCAAATGTGGTGTCAACAGTCTGTGGAAGAATGACGCCAGTAATGGTGTGTCAGTATTGACACTAAGTAGTGGTGTCAATTAAACACCATGTTAGTCTTCACATAACACACTCATCGTTGTTAAGTTGCACCATAGAAAGTTTCCCCAACACTTTCAGCGTCTACATAATTTTTTTTTTTTTAAACAAAAGGCTTACAAAAACAATAAAAACACAAACAAAGACACAAAAAAATGAATAATGAATCAACACTGAAAGCAAGTCAAAACGAAATTTTGAAGCTAAATGAATCAACATATATTTCATTTATTGTTACTTAGAACAGCTAGACAAACACTTCTATACACGTGGAGTCGTGGATATCACCAGAAAACTTAACATGTGCACCACGCCCGATGGGCGGGTTCACGGCCTGATGCAGTACCTGTATAAGTATGAACAAACGGATACCTTTGTTCATCTTTAGGACAATCAATGAAAGTTTTGCTTTGCATATTGTGAGGGATGAAACTTTTGCTCTACTCCTTTAAGGAATTACTTTTAATTTTTCATGAATCCAGGCATGCATTTGTAGTCCAGAAAAACTAAACAAATATACTTTGTTTGTTTAAAGACTTAACATACAAGTTTTCTGAGGTGACAAATTTTCGTGTTTATGGCTAGACTTTATTCATTAACTATTCTGACGATATACACGAAACTTCTTTTTATATTGTGCTTAATATAATATACTTTTCTGCTGTTGTTATTAGTTATACTTTTTTTTAAAGAAAACTATTCTCTTTATAACATCTGAGCTGTATACAGTACGTTAAATTAGCACTTCTTACTATTGTATACTGGGTTTTTTTAATAGAACTACTGATTGATATATGACACCCAAGCAGTGTTGTAATAAGATTATCAGGTGCTGTCATAACAACCAAGGTGCTACAGTAGCATACGGTGCTAGTATATTATAAGACCATAGAAATAGAATTTGACACCATTGTGTTCTGATAGCACCTCCAATTTTTACAGTATATGTGGTATATTTGTTGCTGTGTTACAACATATCTTTAATTTTAATCAATGATTACTTTATTGCAACAAAATTGCCATGCCTGACAATATGCTTTATATAAATGTTAAGACTTTACAGTTCATGTAACTTTCAAGTCACTAATTCATTCTGCTATAAGCACATTTAAAACATATTAAAGATTTAATTGTAATAAAAATATATTTAACCCTACCCTTATAGGACTACTGTCACAATTCACAACACACTCACCTTTATTAAAAACCACTGTGTGACTGGAATGTTTTAATTAAAACATATTTTACCACTTTTTCTTATAAGCAAGTGAAGTTACTTGTTTTGACATATATATATATATATATATAATATATATATATATATATATATATATAATTTAAACAGTTTTTGATAATACTCTTTATGTTTATATAGATATAGGTATATAATATATATATATATATATATATATATATATATATAATATAAAGTATTATCAAAAACTGTTTGACTATTAGATGTATCAATTATTTTTGTTTCTACTTAATTGCTTGTTGTAACATAGACACTAAATTCTAACATGTGTAAATATACTTCTTTTTTTTAACATAATATTAACCTTAAATATTAATGTTTAAGACATCAATGCCCAACAATTAGACTGAAATGAAGTGATAAAGTTTCATTGTTAGCATATCTCTAGTAGGAAAGTTGACAATTTGAATAGTCAGTGTTAATTAACATTGTGATATTACTTAAGAAATCAAAGTCATTGCAGTTTCTAAATTAGATCATTTCAATGTTCATAAAACATTGTAACTAATAAATAATACACTCAACAGCATATATAAAATTGACAAAGTTCTATATCCCCGAGTGTAAAGGAGCAACAGCTGTTTATGTCTTATTTTATTATAGAATTTGTTTATGCATCCAAAATTGATGCAGGAACTATTTCATACCTGCAGTAGATATAACTTTGAAAATATAGGAGGTTATGTACATAGTTTGATATCTGCATGACAAAGTGTCAGTCTAATTTACCTGATGACAAACTCAATAACTTGTTGACTTCTGTTGAGACTGCCTCCTAATTAATTTGGACTGAACATGAGAAATGTTGTATTGATAAATATTAAAATACCTTTATAGTAGCAGAGTGAACATTTAGCCTTTAGTTATAGCTACTACATAGTGATACCAATACTGCTGATCCTACTCTCACATTGTTCAGATACCTCCATGATGGATATGACTCTACCAAATTTCCAAAAATGGAAGATCAACCTTAACTTTATATAAAAGTCTGTGTTAAAACTCTCTCATTATAAATCAAAGTTTTGTCTATTCTAAATGGCATGTCTTTATAACTCTATTACAAGTTTAGGTATGTCATCTACAGAACTTTCAACCTGACCAAGTTCAGGATATATTATGATTTTTTCTGGCTTCTTGACAATGCCTCTACTGTGCCCCATTGAGTTTTACTTAACTATCAATAACACTAACACACTAACTTGCAATTCTAAGACTAATGAGCTTAATACCTAGTATGTATTACATGTACATATACACACACATATAAACACAACCAACACTAGCTATAAAATTACAAATGAAGTTGACATACATATTGTATCTCAGGAGAGTTATGAGAGATTATTTGTAACAGGAAGTAGATACTGAAATGAATTGAAATAGTTTGAAATTAAAGATTGAAATAGACTATCACTAGAGGAAAGTGATTGATCCAATTATAGTGTCAATATAAAATTATCTACATTATTCATTTATTTACAAGCTAAGAATAATATCTGTTCTTATATTTACGTTAAAATTTTTGAAGAGTAATACAATGAAGAAACATCATTGTCTTTCAAAAAACATAAATTAAAAGTTTAAACATAACATGTTAGTTATAATGTGATATTTTATCAATAGATGTACTTATATAGTATATAACTACTGGCCATTTTATATAAAATATACTGTTTAAAGCAGTTAGTATAATCATTCAAAATTAATTATGTGCACATTTGCTATTTATTAAATATATAGATATTTGATATGTTACTCAGCATAACTTAATTCCAAGTACCTTCATGTATATTACTAGTGAATGGAAAGTTTACATTGAGTACCAGAAATATACAAAATATATACATTTGTTGACATAAGCTCTACACACTATCTTCTTTATGACTTTTGATATAACATCCATTACAGCCACACTCACAGACTATGTATATTTGACATGAATACAAATGTAAAGCTACAAAACTCTTAAAAAAGCAATGGTCATGATAATGCAAATTAGTTCACTACTTAATCTAAAATATCTAGGTCTTGTGTCATATCTCTTAATAGTCAATGACAAGGTAATTTTCAATCATGTTTTGAGCATGATAGATCAAATTGTGTATATGTTGTCCTACAATAATAGTAAATATAATCATAAGACTGCTATAAATAATTATGTGTATTAAGTGAAGTGTCTTACAATACTGTTAAACATATATACACATATATACAAAAGTATATTATAAGGATAGTTTACACTTTTTTTTCATAAAATAGCTTATGTCAGTTTTTCATGTCTATAGTATACAGCAATAGAATTTATCTAAATTTTTATAAAGGAAATACAAACAATAGACACTTAAAATATCAACCCTAACACTGGTTATGGAAAGTTCACAATTGACTTCTCACTCTAGAGGAAAACCATTCATTGTTTACATAAAGAAATGCAAGAAAGGAGTAACTAAGTTATATACGAACTAGATGAAGAGTAATTACTAGTAAAGGCAGGATCCATGTGTTTTTCTCGATCACCATATTAATCATTCTCTGGATGTTTTGATGTATGTTCATTTAAATTTAATTCGGATACTTTTACAGAACAAGCTATGTTAAACAGCCATGTGCATTAACAATATGTTCACTACATATATCATATTTTTCTTATAATATCAGGTTTTGCAGTGTCCTACAGTCATAATAAGTAACCTCTTTTAAAAAATGGTTAAAGACATCAAACTCATATCATCATATCCTGTCAGTTTGATTATCCAAGGAATCATAGTGCCTTCACCTACGGGAGGAGTATTATCCTTCACGGACTAGACTTGGGTAAAAAAATGTATGGTGGAGAACTATTTTCAGAGGAGCATGTAGAGAACGTGGAAAACAGTACTACAAGATGACACCATTATTTGCTTGCATAGTGGGTATATGTTGTTCACACGAGTTCTATGCATACCGTTTACCATTTAGCTAGTACTAGGAACACTATTAAAATGATGAGAATAATCATACCTTTGAATAATTGTAATAAGACTTTGGGTAGATAATGTGTTACTTCACATTGATGGATACCTTCCCATTAATACTGAAAATATAAAACAACTCCAAATGCAGCATACCACACACCCATGATTACCTTCTCATTTCATATGGAGACTGAGCAATTGTAAACTCAAAGATGTTGGAAAATATTAAAGGCAATGATATGCCACTAAAAATTTTCAGGAATACAAACACAGTTTTGTATGAGTAGTGTTTACTTTGTAGTTCTCTTCTTTTACAAGCAAACATGATGATGTAGGATAATGAAGTCATAAAGAAACACCAGCCTAAACCAACTCTTTTAGCATATGACTTGGTATGTATTGTAGAAAAATGGGGGTATCATTATTAGATAAATAGTAGTAAGAATGATGGTAATTATTGAAGGCAATGGGCTATTAAATACAAGGCATTGTAGATATTTAAGTTGTTTTTTTAAAATGACAAAACTATCCATAATACAAATGAGAAAGAATGAATTTAACATAACATTGGATACTGAGGAGGCATCATCAGAAATAATATAGACCAAGAAATAGAATAGAGAAGAGAATTAGGACTCTTCACTTGATTCTACAAAGTTCTACATCATAAATAAAACGAATATAAAATTTTAATTGATGTTAAAACATCCATTTATTAGATTCAACACAGCTTGTAAATTTGAATATATTGCATTTTCATTTTGTATGAGTGGTTAGCCGATTTAAACAATGACCCACATTTTTGGAATTATTGTTGAAATTACTTAACTAAAAACATTTACACTGCAAATAAAATAAGTGTGTTCATGGTAAACTAGCGAGCAGCTTGTAGGTGGTCGGCCCTATAACTGATAGGAAACGCAACTTTTTGGGTCAGCATCAGAGATAATCTCTGGTAGCATCTTGAATGCCATTTGGTTACTAGGAAGTGACACGTCTCTCCGCATACTGCTCTAAGCTTTCGAGTTTCGTGTCGAATTCACCTACTCGTCCCCTATCTGTGCTTGCATGATATCCGACCCTCGTCACCAATGTGATATTTCTATAATCTTTATAGAAGAGACAGAACCCAACAATCTTTTACCAATAAAAATAGAACTATAGCAGAACAACCAACAAAAATTATTACAACAGTATAACTGACACATTACAAGACAGTCTTAAAATAAAAGAACACAACAAAAAACTATACCAAGCAAGTAACAATGGTAGGAACAAAAAAGAAAAACGAAAATCCATTCATACAAAAGAAAACTAACTCATGAACTGCACACCATTATTAACATTGAGGTTATAATTACACTAATTAACAAAATCAGCCACAGTAAAATTATTATTAACAAATAAAAATACCTGAACCTGAACTTTCACAGATGAAGAAGCTGCTGTGATACGGCATTCCAAGGCTGAAGGGTGTGGACGTTTGGGAGCAACTATGTTAATTAATTCTAATATTTTAATAATAATTAATTAGTTTGTTGGTGTATTAAGCAAACTCGTCACAGGTTAGTAGTGCGATACTTCAACAAAATGTCACAGATTGTAGTGGACGTTGATCTCACTGTTGATTCTTGTATAGGTATGTCTAATGAACTAATATTGTAGTAAAATTGTGTATTTTTCTTCTTAGTACCGAAATGTATTGGAAAACTACTTCACTAACTATGGTACTAACTTCTACTGGATTGGCAAAAAATTATAAGAGCCAAAGTGATTTTTTTAGGTCTTGCCATATCTACTGTCAATCATAATGTCTCTGGAACAATCAAGATACCTGGTCAGTGTCTACTCTAAATAGATCAATCCCTCGTCACCAAAAGATAGTGATATTGTTGATCTCACTAACATGGCAATTTGTCTGAATCTAGCACTTATGATAATCGTAACAGAGGTATTCATGTTAATAGTAGTGATAAGCCAAATTGCTGTAAGTGCATTTAATTGGCTTGCAGGAAGCCTTGGAGAATATCTGTCTTACCATTGTCATGAGTACAATATCATAGATATGAATATTACGCAGTAATCTCTCAAGAGTGCTGGCAGATCAAGTCAAGTACTCCTTGTTGGATGTGAAAATAACACTAATATTATCATCACTCCATTCAGAAGCTTGTGTCTTTCTCCGATCACTCAATCCTCTACAGATCAACTTGTAATGTTTCTAAGGGACTCCTCATCATGTTGTTCTTCATCAAGGACAAGACTCTTTATTTTGGTGCACCTGAATTGATCTTACAGAACTCACATTGTCTCTAATAAAAAACCATTGACTGTGTTCATCAGGGACATGAATGTGGTCAAGTACCACTTGGAGTTAATATTGTGAACCATATGACACAACAGATTCCACCAACAATACTGGGGTAAACAGTTTTACTAAACCTTTTGAATTAGAAAGGACAAATAAAAACGGACATCTCAAAATCTTACAAATTAATCTGAATGGACAACAATAATGTTGTTATATTAATAGAAAGGAGGAAATTAACTTTTTTTTTTGTTGTCCCAGTATTGTCACATTAAAAAAAACCAATTATTGTTGTTTTTTTTAGGTGGTATAGAAATAACTTGGAGATCTATAATGATTAAGTACCATATAGAAAATTTCTAAAATATAAAACTTCCCTATTTTTTTAGGAATTTGTTGGTAATGTTAAAAATTCGAGGATTTTTTCCAAACTCCATAATTAGAGGGTACAACTTACCAATTGGGTTGCTTATTGAATATCTAGGAATTGTGGTTGGAAAAGAGGTGCCAAAAAACACTCCTGAATACAACTGATAGGAACGAGACTTGTTGGTAGCATCTGAATGCCATTGCGTCTAGAAGGACAAAGTCTCTCGCATACTGCTCAAGCTTTCGAGTTGCGTGTGAATTCACCTATCGTCTATTGTTGCTCTTATGATATCCGACCCTCGTCACAATGTGATCATTTCGATAACTCTTTATAGAAGACAGAACCCAACATCTTTTACAAAACAAAAATAAACAATAAACGAGAACAACAATTACAAATGATTACAACACGTTTTTTCTATATATATCCACAAAACCATAAACTGTAATTAGTGTGACAAGTTATTACACAACATTCTATATTTTTATTTCTCGCATATCGTTCATTAATCTATATCAATGTGACACAATTGTACTTGACTTCTAAATATAAAGTTGTAGTTAATAGGAATTAGATTTGTCGGTTCATAAGTAAATAACTCTAGCTCACTCCCGAGGTGTTAGGTTTTTTTATATAATGTTGACTTTATATATGATCTAGATATCAAAATATATTATGTACCTATTTTTACAACAATAATAATGCAATCATTAGTATAGCAGTTGGATATCATGTCCCTTGTTCTTGTATGAGACATACATTCTTGAATATGACAAAAGCAACTTGATCAGTAAGAACAATCCCATGATACATATCATTTTTAAAACAATCCGATTGTTGTGGAATTTTTTAATTTGTAACATTTTGATAGAATCATTTATTTGTTTCATGTTTCCAAGGATATAATCTTATATGATATGATAAACGACACAAACAGTATAAAAAACAGATATTGTTTTATTGTTAGAATCAATGGTAATAGGTATCAACAAAATATTAAATCAGGACATCATTAGTGTGACGAAAACTTTCAAATAACCGTTTTGTATTTATCATGACCCCGCACAGGTGAATCAGGAACAACATTTTTATTAACAAGTCTCCAGGAAGTTGGCCGACCAGTTACCAGGATGGTTTTTGAATCTTCAAGTCAGGACAAATGAGGGCGTTTTAATTTAGACGATAACGGAACGAGTAATGTTAGTCAAAGAAGACTTTCTTTAAGAAAAACGGAAACTTTTTTTTCTAAATATACACATTACAAGACAGTCTTAAATATTAAGAACAACAACAAGACTATTACCAAGACAGAGTAACAATGGTAGGACAAAAAAACCCCCAAAATCCATTCCATCAAAAGAAACCTAACTCATTGAACTGGTATAAATTAACGCATTGAGTTATAATTACACTAATTTACAAAATCCAACCACCAGTAAATTATTAACACAAAATGAAATAACCTGAAACCTACAGATGATTAAGCTGCTGTGATAAGGCATTCCAAGCTGAAGGGTGTGAACGTTGGGGAGCACCTATGTTAATTATTCTAATATTATTAATAATATTAATTTAGTTTGTTGGTGTATTAAAGCAACTCGTCCCACGTTTAGTAGTGCGATTACTTGCAACAAATGTCAAGATTGTAGTGACGTTTGATCTTCACTGTTGATTTCTTATTGTAGGTATGTCACACTGACCTAATATTGTAGTAAAATTAGTGTATTTTCTTCTTCTTAGTACCGAAATGTATTGGAACTAACTCACTAATATGGCACCTGACTTCCTACTTTGGGGATTTGATGAAAAATTAATAAGAGCCTACAGTTGATTTCTTAGGTTTGCCATATTTACTGTCAATCATAATGTTTTTCGTGTAACACTCCAAGATACCATGGTCAGGGTCTACTGTAATACATCTCTCTCACACCACAAAGATCTGGAATTGTTGTCTCACTAACATTGCAATTGTGTCTAATTCTAGCATCTTATGATAATCGTAACAGAAGTATTCATGTTAGTAACTGAGCAACCAAGTGCTGTAAGTGATTTAATTGGCTTCAGGAAGCCTTGAGATATCTGGTCTTTACTTGTCATGATTATAATATCATATAATATGAATATTTGCAGTATCTCCAGAAGTGTTGGCGGATCAAGTCAATACTACTTGTTGGATGTGAAAATAACACTAAATATTATCATCACTCCATCGGACTGCTGTCCTTCTTTTCAGATACTCAATCATCCTACAGATCAAACTGTAAATGTTTTTTCTAAGTACTCCATCATGTTGTTCTTCATCAAGGACAGACTCTTTAGTTTGGTGCACCATTAGTTGATCTTACAGGAACTAGTGTTTGTCCTCTAATAAACCATGACTGTCTCAGTGGACTGATGTGTTCAGTACCACTTGGAGGTTAATTATGTGAACATTATGACACATCAGATGTCCACCAACAATAACTTGGGTAACAGTTTCTACTATTACCTTTTGAAATAGACAAAGTGGACAGTATACACAAACTAGTGACATCTCAAGATCATACTACAATAACTATAATCATGTAATGGATCACACTAATGTTGTTATTATTAATAGTAAGGAGGGAAAGTATATTTTTCTTTTTCAGTTCTTCCCAGTATTGTCACATTCAAGCAAACACCATATATTATTGTTTATTATTTGCTACTGGGTGGCTCATTCGATAATAACTTTGGAGATCGCATAATGATACTAGTACCAACCTATAGAACAGTATTCTTAATAGATATTAATTTCATATTTTTTGCTATGGCGTTTATGGTATCAGTGTCACAACAAGTCCTGAAGATTCCTCCAAAACTCCCATATTATTAGATGGGTACCACTTTACCAATTGGTTGCTATATTGACTCTCTATGACCTTGGGAATTTTAGGATATGGCATAAGATGGTGACAAAAAACTCTCATAGGAACATTACAGTACTACACACAGGCAATGGTACACGTCTGTTTTACTCTATGGTTTACGCAAAACTCGTGGGATATGGTTTACTAGTTGGTATGATGTGATGCCCCATCAATAAAGGTCTTAAGTATACAGTACAATGATTAGAAAGGAATGTAATTTCATTATATTTATCTCTATGTGGTATAGGTGCTATATCAGATGTAATTCTATCTTGTGTTTCATGGTATATGTGAAATTATTAACAATACATACAGTGTGACTGCTTTCAAGGATGGACTGAAAGTTCTGTGATGAAGGTAATATAATAATATAACCTTTCTATTAATATGAAAGAACAAATTGAAATCTTCTCTCAACTAGTTATGGCAAGATCTTGTCATTATAAGTTACTGTACAAGCTGTTTAATTCTAGTAGTAAAAACATTTTTTGTTTTCAAGTTGCTAGCTACTGACATGACTTACATAAATTTAGTAATTTTTATTGCAGTTTTTGATAAATTTTGAAATAACAGATGTACTTAGTGTTGAGGATTAGTAGCTTAAATCGTTATTGGAGTAATAAACATTGTGAAATCAGATTAGTGAAGTAGCTTAAATGAATATTGAAAAATAAACAGGTGTGAAATCAGGATTACTTAGGATACTTTGTGACAATAACATGAATCGTATGAATAAACTACGATCAGCATTATTGTATTCATTTAAAGTTACAACGAGTATATGTGTTATAATCATGCAGTAAGGTTTAGCATATGTGACTCCTCCTGATAAGATCTTGTCATAACTAGTATGATTAAAGTTACGGAATAGCAAGTTTTGACAAGTGTTCATCTTCACTGTTAAATATTTACCATTTTATATTTATTCAGTTGCATATCAATCAATGATAGAAAGTAATAAACAAGACATTTTTCTGTCAGTTAAAGGAAACAACTCTTTAGCTATTCTAATAAGTTTATGTTGCAGTACGGCTCCTTATGTTTATGTATAAACAACATGAATGGTTAAAATCCTTCTTGGGTGATAGTATGGCATAGGATTTTTTTTAATCTGGCGTAGGTGGAAAAGTTGCGTTCCATTCTATCAACTCTTTTGTTATAGCAATGATAATTTACACAAGGTAACATGACCACACAATAAATGTGGTGATTGATTTGTTAATGTACACAATTAACACAATAACCACTTCAGTCTAAATTCATTTTTGTGTACATAATCTTGAGTACAAATCAATGAGGGCTTAGCCCCCCTGATTTGAAGTTGCTTGGCTTCAGCCTCCCCTTCGTACCTACCCCTATGCTTAGAATCATGTTTGATAATTTTTGTATGCTAAAGAGCAATTTTCATAAGTTGACTGAGTTCCTGCAGTGATGTTAGGGTTTTGAGAGATCTTGAAGTACATAAAAAGTAATAAGGCAGCTAGCTGCCTTTGAAATTTTTTTTGGCCAAACACTATTTCTTAATCATTGATATGATATTTTCAAACTGATTACATTTGTACGGAAGCCGCAGACGGACATACGATCAGTTGATGAGTCCAATTTCTCATTCCATAATTCCATTTTTGGCATGTGCGCCACTTCTAGGCTTTCTCTCGATTATTAATAAAGGCGGAGCGCGAGTCGACAAAATGACCGTCTCTTTAAATCGAGCGTCAGCGAGATGTTTCCAGTTAAGGTTGGTCCCTGACTTTGGTTGTATATTGTAGTTCTATTATTTAGAGAAGCCGAGAACGGACATTAAAAGCCGTATAATCCCCATATTGAATTGGAATAGGAATTGGAATGTCCCGTCCTGAAGGTTTCCGTACATTTGCTTTGGTTCAAGTCACCTCAATGTATGAATTAATGTGATGATTAATAAAGTTTATCTCTATGTACTGCCAAAAAATACTTATCTTAAATATCTGAATCACTCACATGGTTCCTGACATTAATGCACAGATGTTCTGTATAATACAAAGAAAATAAACAATGTTGATTACAGATATAAAATAAAACATTATAGTGTATTAGAGATATATCAAGGTTAGTTACAAAGTATTTTGAATGTGCATGGCATATTATCCTGTATTCCTTATTCACTTTAATATCATTGATATCAATGAAATGTCCTATATCTCTAATGGTGGATGTGAGGAGATATGTAAACAAATACCAATGGATCATTTATGTGCTCTTTTCAAATCAGGATGTATGTTCGTGATGATAAAGGGAATGTACAGTATTAATATATATAAAAGATATTTTATTATAACATATTGCAATAAATAATTTAATAGATATCAATGAATGTACTATCAACAATGGGGATGTAAACAATTTGGTATTAATGATGTGGGTACTGTCACCTGTCATTGTAATCATGGGATATAATCTTAACCTGGACATCATACTGGTGATGGTAACAAATTTAATAATTAATACCCATTTTGTATCCTCTCATTGATTAATCTATATCAGTATACTAAGTGTACTTACATTGACTATTTAAAATTATGTTAAAGTATTTGAGCACAAATTGTTGGTATGGTTTTTTTGACTATTTTTTTGATTATCAAAGTATGATAATTATTCAACGATATTAATGAATGTCCTGGAAACACCTACTGGATGTAGTCAGAATGCCGTAATCTAATTGGAGGATTTCAATGTTTCTGCTGGAATGGATAATCAATACATGTTGATAACAAAACTTGTGTTGGTATGTTCACTGAGATGTAAATTATGAGAACAATAATGATTATGTCATTATGTTTATATCAGTTTTGATACATAATGAAAAGTATAATAATCATGATAAAGATAATGTAACAAATTATTAATTTATATTTACAGATATCAATGAATGTTCTATTAACAATGGAGAAATGCAGCAAAACATGTATAAACAAAGTAGGAAATTATCATTGTGGATGTCATTCAGGATACAAGCTAGTTGATACTTTTTCCTGTATAGGTAAGTAAACAAGATACCATAAATAAAATAGTTCATCATGACTATGTTACACATAAGTTGGTTAGGCATATGTATTGTATAATTTTGTCACAGCACAGGCACATAATATGCACAATTTTAAAAGAGTGATACGAGGTCTCTGTTATTGTAGCTTTCTTATTATTTTTATAAATGAAATTATACTATTAGACATGATATTATATTGTCTTTTTCAGCTGTTTTGCTTTGACTAGATATTCAATGATGTAATACTACAATGGAGGATGGTGATCATTATTGTAAACGAACACTGTTGGGTCATAATATTGTTCCTGTATGAACAACTATCTCCTGAATATAAAACAAATCATACTTGTATTGGTAAGAACAATCTCTTGATGTGTTCATTCTTAGGTATAAAATGAATTTTTTTGAAAATATTTTAAAGTGTATATTATTAATGAACTGACACAGTTTATTGCTGATCAATTATCATTAGATATTAAGTGAATGTTCTATCTCTAATGGTGGATGTCAGGAGATATGTACAAATACCAATGGATCATTATATCTGCTTCATTGTCATCAAGGATATATGTTAAGTGATTTATTAAAAGCGGGAACCATGTTACAGGTATTAATAACAGATATTGTCTTTATTTGGTTGTGAATTCATAATTTAAAGATATCAATGATAAGTACTATCCCTCCATGGAGGTTGTCAACAAATTTGTATGCAATGAGATAGTGTCTGGGTCTATTGCGCGTGGGACTGCTGTGGAAATGGAGTACAATCTTAACTAGACAATTATACTTGTGATGGTAGTGGAAACCTTACTAATAGAAATATATGTCCTTAGATTGTTATCGCTCAACTGTCTCTTTTTATTGCTGAGTTATTTTTCTATTTTCCGTTATCACATCATAATTACTTGAAGCAGAAGATTAACTAGTCGCAAAATGAGTGTTTGTTGAGCTGTTTTATATCACATACATCCCGTTTTGATCTTAAAAAATATATAATTTTTGTCATGTGATATAATTAATTAGACCGACATAAATGATATGGCTCTGTAAAAACAAATGCTGCGATGCAGTCAAGGATGTGAGGAATGAAGAAGGAGGATATAGATGTTTCTTGTGTTGGGGAAGGGATTAGATTGCATAACTTAATAGTATCGGTTGCTGTGTGGTCTTAGGTTAGTATACACTAATAAATAATATCTGATTTTGTATAGAAATAAGGGGTGGAAGATTACAATTAAGCCAATAATAATATTTAGTAATCATTTAATACTTGCACCACATCATTGTGTGAATTGAATACTTTTATAATGTCTCAAGATATCATAATGAATGTTGTCTATTGTAAACTAAATGGAGAATGTCTAGCAAGACCATGTATAAACAAAAGATAGGGTAAATTATTCAATTTGTGGATGCATTCAGGTGTATATGAATTAGAGGGGTTGACCAATTTGGTGTGTGTGGGGGAGGTTAATGTAAGATATAATCATAATAAAATTAGTAATGTCTTTTTTAAAAAATAGTGACTTTGATTGTCCTATAGTCATATGAGCTAGGAAAAGACAATGTGATTTATTCTTATATTATCACTAATTATCTTATTAATCTTTCATAGTGGCATTGCCTATATCAGGGCTAGTGAAATGTTCTTAGGATTATAAATTTCCAAACTAGAACTGTGGGAACAAATAGTTTTAGATAAAACCTTATAAGATTCTTTGATATCTTCAATTTAGACAGGTTTTATCCTGGTTTTATTGAATGTAGTAGTTTAATACATTGTTCACAATATCAACTTTATTGGATATTGATCTGTCTTATTGAGTTGTTTTATACTGAACAATCTATTAGGTCAGTGAGTTTATATCAGATGAGTTTGAGTCATGTAAGTATTGTTGGAAAATGGTTCATTACTTACCTGTTTTTAGAAAAGGTGGTTTTTTTCAAAAAAGAGTTTTGCTTTTGATTTGATAGGAGAGGTTCTGACTAGATATATAAAAGTTTTGTTTGCTGGGTTTACACACTGAAATGTACTTGGTTAGTTTAAAGGATGGTTGCACTTGGTAAGAAAATACACACGTTTATGTGCAAGATAAACAAAACACATTTCCATCCACTGATATGATTATATAAAAAATTCAGACAAAAAGACTATATAATTGGCATAAATGGGCCGTTCTACGTACCACAAAAAAGTATTACAAGCCAGGACTATTTTTTTTTCAAATTGGAATGTAATTATGGATATATTGGGCACATAGGGAGTTTAACCTTGTGTTGTTGTATTGCTTGGTTAGTATTTTTAGACACAAATATAACGCCAGTGTTGTCCTTAACCATTTTTGGTGACTGATGTAGGCAGAATTTTAATGCCTACTATTACTAATCTTGGTCTTCTTTGAGACTCCTTTTGCCTTTCTTTTACATTATTAATTCTTTAAGCGTTTTTCAGTTTTGTCAGAAATTTTATATATTATGGTGGAACTAAATAAATCGATTTTGATTTTATACCTATTGATACTCATTGTTTAGGATATCAATGAAGTAAACACTTACAATGGAGGTGGTGATCATTATTTGTAACAAACACTGTTGGATTGAATATATATTGTTCTCTGTTATGAACAAACTAGTATTCTTGAACGTGACAATCATACTTGTATTGGTAAGAACCATTAATGATATGCCTTTTTTTCTGAAACATACTTGAACATGCTATCACTATATAAATGTTTTGGATATCATCATTAGATATTAATGAATGTTCTATCTCTAATGGTGGGTGTCAGGAGATATGTACAAATACCGATGGATCATTTATTGGCTCCTGTTATAAAGGCTATATGCAGTACGTGATGATAAAAAGGTCATGCACAGGCGTAGTTAATAATTGAATATTATTATAACATTGTAAGTAATAATTTTAATAGATATTCAATGAATGTACTATCAAAAATGGAGGTTGTGAACAAACATGTGGTAATGGTCATGTGGGTACTTACAGCTGTTATTGTAATCATGGCTATAATCTTAACTGGGACCTATACTTGTGAGGGTAAGTTATATTAAAATATCAACAAGATATGTTATATATTTTATATAAAATATCTTTCCTTAAATTATGAGATTAATGAATGATGGAAAACACTACTGGATGTAGTCAAAGAGGTGTAGATAAACCTCCGGAAAAGAGGCGCGGCCGTTTCAATGTTTATGCTGGAAGGGATATGCACTTCATGCAGACAACAAAACTGGTGTTGGTATGTCTTTTTAAATAAATGACATAACACTTGTGTTGGTATGTTTTTTAAATAATGACATGTAATCAATAGCATATAGTTAGATGGTTTATTTTATTTTTTTATTATCATTTTTCAGATGGTCAATGAATGCTCCATTAACAATGGAGGATGTCAACAATCGGTGTAAATGAAGTAGGTAATTATCACTGTGAATGTCATCCAGGATTATAAGTTAGCAAATGACCAAATTTTTACTGGTGGGGTATAGTAATTGGATATTTTAAATACAAAATGCAAATTAAAGAATTGCTGGTATTATTAGATTGTTCTCTTTAATTGAATCAGGTTTTGGTCTGCACAGGCACTTGGCAGTAACAATGTTACGTCCTTTAAAAGTCCAAACTACAAATTGATCATGTCAGTTAATTTTGCTTAATTTATAAAAAATTTAACTCTTATTTACGTTAACACAGGACTACTGATAAGAAGAGTGGTACCTCTGTCATGACAGGTGTTGTGATTGTTATTTATCATTCTTGGTAAGTTGCATATTTTCTTAAATTAACACATGAACACACATGACATTTTTATGGTTAACAATGTTTACATTATGATATAATTTTGTTTTCATTTATATTATTAGTGTTATGGTTATCACTGCAATCATTATTATATGACAGTTCGAAAGAAACCCTGAAAGGAAAAGTGGAGATCAATCAACAATATGAGGGTAGAATATTTTTTTTAACTCTTTTTCCTCTTTAAGTTTTTTTTAATTCAGCTATGGTGATCGTTCCTATATTATTTCTTCAATTCTTTTGTTAAGCCTTTCTGAACAGCTAGATGAGTCCAAAAAGCCTAAAGAACTAGAGATTAGGGGGGTGGGAACTACCACTGAGCAATATATGATTATATTGATGAATTTTCAATTGGGGATTTAAAGATTGAAGAAGAAAGTGAAGATATCCACCAGCAAAGCTGCTCATCTACACTTAAGAGGAATCTATTATGAAAACAAATGGTTGTTGAATCCATTGGACAATTTTGATGACTATGTCTCCATGAATGCTTGTGTTATCTCTGATGATTAATTGTTAAGTGTTAATACACACGAAGGTTTTGACTTTCAATTAAATAAATATTTTGTTTGAAGTCTGCAGTATTTTTTTAACCCTGTAAAAATTTAAATGTTGTAAATTTTAATTTGATAATTATAGTACAGTAATTAATGCTGTGAGATACAGTTTATATTGCTGCAATCAATATTGTATAGTAATTATGTAAACTTTGGCAATGCTTGTCATAATGATGTAATATTATTGTTGTAGTGTTTATTCTTCTAATTGAATAGTTTGTTATTGCAGTGTTAGTTGTTTGTAGTGTCAAGTTAATATATATTGGTAATTGAGCTGTATCCTGGATTTTGAGTATTATGTAGGTACTTTTTTGTAATCATAATTGTATTGTGGTTTAATCATTAATAACAAAATTTACGCTGACAATTTGTGATCACCTTTTTCTTCCTAATTATAATTGCCAATATATGATATAAATGCAATTAAAATTGGATATTCAAGTTACAAGTAGTTGTCAACATGGTGAACTCATTTAAAGTTTATTGTACTTAACAACAATTACATCTATATTAATATTAGTTCAAATAAATGAAATGAAAAATAGTATGGAAAACAACAAAGAAATTAACCTCAATATCTATTCCGACCTTTAGTAATGGGGATGTGTTCAAGGAGGGACGAGGCAGAAATGAAATGAGGGAACTGTGACTGAAACTAAAATGCAATAAAACAGTTCAAGAGCTATTGATACTGATATATCAGATCTGGAAGTAGGGAATGTACTTATATTATTTATTACTACTATTATTATATATTAAGCTGTTATATGATACCATCAACAGAAATGAGAGGGGGTGGGGAGAATCTTTCACGGAGCCCAATCATGGGCCGAATTATTACCCTCATAGAGAGATAGATAGACGTGGGAAGAGGTGGTTTGAGTGGTCGTCTCTTGGGCGTTGGAACCTAGGTGTTGACCCTAGGAGGCAGCCAATTGAAGTAAATTGTGTGGGATGGCCTGTCTCACTCCAACAATCTATAGTCTCCACCAAAAGTGGGGCAAATCAATGGGAACCCAACTCTCGGGCAAGCATACTGATTGTGAACAGACGTTCTATGAGTCCCCCCAACAGAGAGGGCGTGGCCCCTTGGGGACATCGAGGAGCTCTCCAGAGTAAGTTTATGGCGAGGGGAGATGACGGGACACATCCAGCAGCACAGCAGGTTTGCCATGTTTCCCCAATAGGGAAGTGTTAGACTGTCGGCAGGGCGAGAACTTTTAGAGCCGGGTATTAGTGATGGGGATCTCTTTCCTTGGGCAAAGCGCTGCAGCTTGGGCTGAGGGAGCAGAGGGTATTCCTGATAGAGTCAGGTCGGTCTATGGCGTTCTTTTATTGCTGCCACTTCATTCAAATCTGATGGTAGATATCACCTGTTATGGGTCGCAGGATGATTTTCAGAAGGAACATGGGTAGTCAACAGAGAACATTCTGGACACAAGCCAGTACTGGAGGCAATGAACCAAAACTCTTGATTCAATAAAGATGGGAGGACCTCATAGGAAGGGAAGGGATCAGTCTTTAAGCCAGTCTCACTGTCATGGGGGATGGCGAAGAAAGGGCAAGGGTTTTCATATTTCATTTTCATTATTTGGTTCATTATATTTCATCATAAAATAGGACAATGTCTTTTTGTAAATAGTGACTTTTTTGATTACCTACATTGGACTTATGAGTAGCAATGACAGTGTGATTTATTTCTTAGTATTATGTCTAATTCTCTTATTAATCAGTTACAATGTGTCCACTGCCTGTATAAAGATAGTGTAATTTCTTACTATTATAATTCCCAAACTAGAACTGTGAGATAAATATTTTAGATATAAAACTATAAGTATTCTTTTGGATATATAATTTAGAATGTCTGAATAATGAATGTAGTAGATTTACTACATTGTCTCACAATATCAACTGTTTCACTATTTGATTATTATTCATGAGGAAACTGAAACAATCATGTAGGTCAGTTTCTACTCATGAGGTTTTTATATATACATGTAAGTATTGTGTGAAAATTGGCTCATTACTTACCTGTTGAAAAAACCGTTTGGGCTTTGATTAGAAGGAGAGGCTACGAGTAGAGTATTAAGTTTAGTTGAGGTGCAAACTGAAATGGACTATTTAGTTTAAAGGATTTGCACATGGGATGAACATAAATGCTAACAAACACTATATAATTGACCACAACAAGTGAATAAGAATTATCTGTTAAATCATAACATATAATAATTATGGTGTCATCATGACCACAAAAGTACACCAAGCAAGGACCAAATAAGAATATCAGTATGATATAGTAGACACATAGTAGTTTTTAACCCTTGTTTTTTTGATTATATGGCTTATTAGTATCATAACAATAAACAGTATTGTCCTCATTTTGGTACTATGTAGGAATTTTAATGGCTATCATTCCCAATCTTGGTCGTTCTTTGAGATGCTTTGCCTCCATTACTTACATTTAATGATTTTTTTAGAAATTTATATATACTGGTACCACATGATGTAACAAAACAACAACATTACCTTAATTTAATACCATAGCACCATATCATGATGCACCCTGTCAGCATATTGATGAATGTAACACTAACAAGGGAGGATGTATCATTACTGTAAATAACAACACTGTTGGATCATACTATTGCTCCTGTATGAAAAACTATAATCCTTGAATAGGAAAACCATAATTGTATTGGTAAGAACTATACTTGATATGCTCATTTTTTGTGAAATATATTTGAATATATGCTATGATGGTCACTGTATTAATGTTTGTGGAGGATAACCCAATAGATATCAAAAAATGTTTTATCTCTAATGGTGGATGTGAGGAAATATGCACAAATACAACATGGGATTGTTGTTATTTATCTGCTCCTGTCATGAATTACGTGATGATAAATTGACATGTACAGATATTAATTATTAATAGTGTTAAACATTCTAAATAATAATTAATAGATATCAATGATGTAATATCGAGGTTGTGAACAAAATGTGTCAATGAGGTGGGTACTTACAAATGTTAAGTATAATTCAGGATACAATCTTAACTTAGAGAATCATACTTGTGAGGGTAAGTATATTAACAATATTTTGGTCATGCAATCTTGTTCATTCAACCTTACTACATTAAAGAGATATAGTAATATATATTGACAGAGATAGTATGTTGAAACTTTAGCTGTTATATCTAGGCCATGAATGATGCCCATGATGTTGTATATATCTATGAATTTGATAAACTTTTTTTTAGGGCCCAACAAATATATTACATATTTTATATAAACTATCTTAAATTGACATTTAATGAAGTGTGATGGAAAACTAACTGGATGTAGCAAGAATGTCCGCCATACACACCAAGAACGCCAGGGAGGATTTACAATGTCTCGGCTGGAAGGGATATGCACTCTTCATGTGGGACAATAAAAACTTGTATTGGTATGTTTTTTTTTTAAACTAATGACATGCAATCCATATCATAAGCTAGTTAGATGGTTAAAATTATATTATTATTTCACGATGCTTCTATGAACTGTTCCATTAACTAATGGAGGCAATGTCAACAAATGTGCAAATGAGTAGGGGGACTTATCACTGTGAAGGTAATCCAGGATTTTAGCTTGCAATGACCAAAATTCCGTGTGGAGGAAGTAATTGGCTATCGTACAGATAAAAATACCAATGTTCTCTTAATTGACATCAGGGTTTGGTCTGCAGCACAAGCACTCTGACCCATAGATCCCTTTTTTAAGTCAACTACAAATGATTATGTAGTTTAACTTTTTCTTAATTGATGAGATGTTTAATGCATATTATGTTAATATAGGTACTGATAAGCTGGAGTGCTACCGTGGTCATGACGGTTGTTATGGGCGGATTTGATCCCTTCTTCGTAAGTTGCATATCTTTCTTAAAAAAACACGAGGCACACACATGACGTTTTTATTATGGTAAAACAGGAGTTACATTAGATATAAATTTGTTTTCATTACGTATCTATAGGGTTAGGGGTTTTCCACTGCAACTCATATCAGGGACAGTTCGAAAGAAATTCCTGACCCAGAAAACTGGAGATTCAATCAACCAAGATGAGGTAGAACGGAACAAGCTTATGGTGCTCATCCCAAAAAAGTGTGGAACTAATGATGATGGATTATAAACAGGAGATTAAGGGAACTCTCGCTTGAGCCAAATATATGAGTATTCTTGATCGAATTTCAATTGATGATTTGACGATAAGACAGCAGAAAGGGAAGATATCACCAGCAAAGCGCCTCATCTCATTCAAGAGGAATTTATTAAGAAAACAAATGAGGTGGTGTATACCACATTGCGACCATTGGATTGTCTGATGGGGTATCGTCTATGAGTGTCACTGCTGTGGTTATCTCTAAGTCGTTGGAATGTTAATAACACACAAAGGTTTTGATTTGCAATTAAAATAAATATTTGTTTTTAAAGTTTGGTAGTATTTTTAAAGCCCCTGGAAAAACAAATCATCAAAAATAATTAGTTTGTCATAAAAAATTTAAGTGCTGTAAATTTTAAATTGATAATTAATCTGAATAGTAACTAATGCTTGGATATAGTTTTTACAATCGATATACGCAATGACTGCGATCAATATTTTATAGTAATTACGTATGGGGCAAGTGGCTATGGTATATTATTTATCAATTATTCTAGTGTTAATCTTTAAGAAATAGTTTTAAGTTTTAGGTCTGTGTAGTATGAATTTAATGCATTATTGTAATAGTGTACTATTTGGTTTTGAATTCTATTCTACAGAAACTATTGGGGGACAAATCAATATAACCACGTTATGAATTTGTGATCAAAGTTAGAATATTGAAATAAGGAGTAATATTGAAAAAAGTCAACAGATTTTCAAGTATTGTATTAACTGACTGACCATGTTACTTTTGACGAATGATTAATACCAAAACCTAAGTATTGGAAATCGGGATCTATAACAGTTTATTATTAATACTATACATAATAGTGAAATAAGAAGGTAAGCATAGGAGGATCAGTGTTAATTTCCTAATTACAGATTGGACTTAATAGAGTACTATACAAGTAATTATATCCTTTACACTAGTGCATTCAAATAATTTGTTAGAAGATATCCACAACTCACTTATTGAATGATCATCGGGCTGATCTAACAATTCTATCACTCAATATTTTAACATAATAGTATTGAACAGTACATCACAGTATGAAACTTTATGCTTTTGTCAAAATAATCATGATCACCACCTACATCGTGTTTGATAATTCTGTTCTGACTAACACATCCAAACTATCAGGTTGAAAATGGCTCATACAATGTATTAGACAAAGAATTGACCTATCCCAAAATTAAATAAAATCAATGATGTTTGCCACATTTTACACCACACCCAACATTATAACAAACTACAAGTTGTACTTGATTATAAAATATTTAAAACATGTATTCTAATCCATTTTAAGTTATGGAAATATTCAGGCCCCACTCATTAGACAAGAGAGACGTTATGGCAATATTTTGTGGCCATTCATGAACATTATGGTCAAATGTTATATATAAATTTTTAACTACATGTTAGGCTTTGTCAGACTTAAAATAAATAACATTTAATTCGGTAGGTTGATCTTTAAGGATCATATGATATATAATAATAACTTAACAATTGCATACTCATGAATGTAAAATAATTATGTGTTTGAATAATGACGAACTTTATCATAAGCCAATTTCATGTTGGAAACGTACTATATTGGACATGTGAAATACCTCATCGTGAGCATTGACATTTGTACAGTTGGAAAACTTGTTTGATAGTCATATTCTTATGAGTTCAATCAGAAAATATGCCAACAAAGGTATCAAGTTATAAAGGTAAGATTCCACTAAATAGATCAATATGAAACAACTTTATATACAGTAGACATAAGATATAGAAAAAGACATACTATAACAAGAGGTAAAGAAATTACTAATCTATGTATTGTACTAAGGATATGACAAAACTGAGCTACTGGACAAGGGACTAGAAAATTTAAGTAATGGATGATGGAATTTAAGGTAAATAATGATTAAAGAGATGCTACAATTAAATGTTAAAGACAAGAAAGGCTTACAACATTCAAAACTTATTGTGTGAGGACAAGTTGTCCATCGGGATAAAGAGATTAAATTACTGCTAAATCAGTCTTAAGTTTTGGTCTTTCTCTATAGCTTCCTGTCTCTGATGAAGTTGATGTGCATTGTGCAATTGCTGTATCAAAATTATTGCTGCTGCCTTATTCGCTTTTAAAATCCTCAACACATTCAAAATTATGAAGGGGAATTTGTCAACTACTTAACTTAGGACAATGTGTGCAAACCCTCCAATGATTGTTTATCTGAGTCCGGCAGTTTTGGATTAAGTTCCACTCTGCGTGTGGAATGCACCAAGCAATCCATAGAATATTGAAATACGAAAAGGATTGGATCAAACTTTTTGGGGGTGATAAATTCGAAAAATTTTATAATTAGAATGCTGGTATATTGTTGAGACAAACAGTGTATTATTGTGATAATTAAATCGAGTAGGCCGAGCCAGGTCGACTTCTTGGGAATCTTCCTTAAATCCAGCTTCATTATTGTATGTCCGTGACACTTTTAGCTACTGTAGTAGTACCTTACTATCTACGATTTAAGAACAACTCTAAAAACATGGGTACGGAGCAATAGATCAATATCTGGTCTCACTGTGTAACATATTCCTTATCCTCAGCACATATAGGTCATTAATTGCCTGTGATCGTCGTTCTTGAAAATGCTTGGATTGGTGTGTAGATGTCGTCGATGAGGAAGATTAAACCGAGTCTCTTTAGGCAAGAAATGGCTTTTGATAACCCATTCCCGCAGTAAACTAATACACAACAAAAAATATGGTTTGATATATTTAAGGCTATATACAATTGTCATTGGTTAGTTAGTAGGCTGATTGTATACTTAGTAGGACAATTACCACAAAATATAACACGTACTTTCAAAATAAGTTTGAGATGGTAGATAGCAATCTAGTTTTTCGTGTTCTAGATAAGTTGTATGACAATGTCTTAAAAATAGTGGGGAGGGTCAGTACTCTCCAGAGGTTATTCTTCCCAACGTTATCAGTCATCTGGAGGTTTATATTGGTATCAGGATGTTTAATAGTATCATAGTTTAGGTGTTTCTTGTGGTGAAGATCTCCATGGGTTCCTAAGCTCATGTGCACGTACTTAATTTGACGCAAACAAGCGATCAATTGATCACATGTGTATGAACGTTCAACTGTCTTTCTAGTAGACAGGAAATGTTCCAGGGTCTGCTGGATAAAAAGATGATTTATAAAAATTTAATTATATTACCTTACATTAACATTACTGCAGTGTAAATCTAGTAACTTGCCAGTCAATCTAGTAGGAAAATATCGGTTATACTAATAAATACAACATCCTAGAGTTCACTATTAAAAGAAACTATTACCTCTCTCTTTAGTAAGTGCACATGCGTGTAGATCTAGTTACCTTGTCCAGTAGAACAACATGCTTATAAGTAAATATATTATTTTCTAATTAAACTAATAACAGAAACTATTACCTCATCTCGTTTAGTAAGTTTGGAGCGGGGGGAGATCTAGTACCGTCCAGTTATCCAAGTATAACACAACTCAGTATAATTATATTCATTATCAACATACAACTATCACTTCTCTACATTAAAACCATGCGTAGAGTAAGGATGCATGTATATCTACTACTTTGTCCCAGTTATTCCAGTGGGAATATTCTGTATCATAAATACTAGCTGAGTTATGAGACATAATCTTTTACTCTTTGCAAGGATCATGATGAGTGCAGTTATAGAAATAGTGTATATTAATCTGTTTACGGATTACAACTTCTTAAAATTAATTTGAGGTTAATTGTGGTGCATGCCACCACAATTATACCAAAACCAAAGTTCATAAGAGTTGTTGTGAGTAATATTAGTTCATTGATGTTGTTCCTACTGGATTAACTGGAGGAGATAGTAGATCTACAATTAATAAACGTACTAGTGACGTTAATGAAAGAGGTACAGTGCATATCTAGTTGGATATGAAGAACCACAAGACACACACACCTTAATTACTCAACCTGTAGTTGTAGTAGTTTCTGGTTCATGTGATCTTTTCTTTCTGTTTGTTAATCTTTTTGCTGTTACTTGGATTCTGTTTCAGTTGTGCCTCAATCTTCCGTTGGTTGCTGGTTCTTTCTTTCTTTGTTCTTCTCAGCAATGTTCTTTGCCTTTCCATTTTCATCATTATCTGTTCTCTTTCGATTTCAGCGATTATTTTATCCTCCTTTCTTTAATCCTCTTTCGATGTTTTTTCACTTGTGATCACCTTAGCAGAGAAGAAGGATTTGATAAAACAGGTAAACTTCGTATGAGATATTTGTTTGGTCCAATACTTTAGCCAATGTTCAGTTCGTTTGAGCAGATTGACAGGTTGAGCTATGTATGGTAATGTATCGTAACTCAGCATGTATTATAACGAGCATCAGTATCATTATCATAACCTTTCCTTGTCTTCTTGTCTATACTTTGCCTCTCGGCTTCTTCAGCAGTAAATACAAAGTCATCTTCTGTTATTGAGTTGTCTCATTTGTTCCTCTCTGGTGACAGTGGTGAGTCATAATATAATGGGATTATAACATGTTTGCTGTCCACTGCTGCAATGGTGTCGAGCTGTTTTTGAGAAGTGACGTAAAATATGCTGTAACCTCAGCCATGCATTTATAACGAGTATCGGTATCAATATCATATACCTTCCTTTGTCTCTTCTATACTTTGATTCTTCTTCAGCAGTAAATACAAGTCATCTTCTGTTTATTGATTTGTCATCATTGTTCCTCTCTGATAAACAGTGATGGAGTCATAATATGATGGATCATAACATGACATCCTACTTAATGATCTTAACTTTGATAAATTAGAAGGACCTTAAATGACTGAAGGTGATGGTGTGATATTATAGAGTGCAATTGAGAATGGTCAAGGGTTAGAAGGTGGAGTAGACTGATAAACATGGATATGAAAATGAGACTTGGGGTTGAGTGTCCTGAAGAGGCTGCAGAAATGGGATGTGTCGACTTGATACGGGGGAGCTTATCGTTCAGCAGGAGCAATTTTGTCTTGTCAAGAGGGTAAAATACCTGCTACGAAATCCTAAATTATTATTCAAAGGGGGTCATAGCTTTCAGCCATGCTTTGCTAAATATTGCAAAGAAAGAAAAACTTAGAAACGACTTTTCCAGGGGTTCTTAAACAGGAATGCATGACATTCTTCTCTCCATGCTTGTTTAGGGGAGAAAAGCACCTTTATCCAATGGTTGGGTGCAGTGTGTACTGTTGGGAGGGAGAACACATACTATGATTTTCATTTGCTGCCCTATGTATGAAATCAGGTGTGAAAGGAGATGAAATGACTGTCCTTAGTATCAATAATGGACGAGCTGGTGGGACATATCTTAGGAAATGAAAAGTAAACCAATCAGAGAAAATTTTCTTTGTTAATCCACCCACTTTCTGACAAACCATTACATAGTTCCTGGAACTTCCCCTACTCCATTCCATCTCGTAGCGTTTGTGATTTAAAAATTACTAGAGGAGGCATGCAGTAACACAAGGCTAGACACAGTAGCTTGGATCTTCCTGCCACTAGTAAGAGATGTTGGATGGTTTGACCTTCTTGGAACTACTTTTGGTGGAGGTAGATGAAGTGGATTTCCTGTGTCTCACTAAATTTAAGATGTGGCAATGGGCACTCTTGTAATCCTTCCTTAGACCAGTTTGACATAGTAAATCAAGTATACTTTTCTAGTGCCACTTTATTTTGTCCCAATAGCTCTAGCATGAGAAGAAAAACACATTCACTTACTCGTACTGATAATTCTAGATGCCTACTAACAAAAGATTTCCACCAGCTAGTTGTTACATTAACATTTATTCCTTTTCATTGACCACCTGCTGTGCAACTAGTAATAGCTTCTTTTCTTGTACGAGCACAGCCTAACTTTGCACAGTTTATTAAAAATGATTGACAAGTTGGTTTCAACAGAGCCTAAGTGCTTGTGGCGACCACGTCTAGCATTAAGTGCTTCTTTAACCCGACAAGTGATCATAAAGAGTAGATTTGGGTATACCATAATCTTCTGCGCTCTTCTTATCAACAAACCGTTATGAACTGACTGGGACTGCTCTTTTTAGTCTAACCTTATCAGTTTTGGCAGACTGGAGTGAAAAAAAATCACTTTGCTGTGTGCCATAATGCTATAAAAAATATGAACCAAGAAGTAAAAAATGCCTAGATTTACTTCTATACTACCTTTTCCACGATAGATATCCTATTTTCATACACAGATTAGTCGACTGAGAGGTTGACAATTTCAAATTCAATTTTCACTTCACACACGGGCCTGTCACTCGGCTACCGTAGTTGTCCGTTTAATGGGCGCCGTTGTGCTGAAGATTTTGCATCTACCATAGGTCCATAGTTAGTCACATCGTAGTCGCTTTAGCTGAAATTTATTACAGAGGTATTTCAATATGTGAACAAATTATATTTGTTAGATATGCAACAGTCTTGGTTTTTGTTCTGTCTCGAGTGTTAAGTGCTGTACAGTTCAATGGTACCGCTCGTTCGAGTAAACATTTTACCAAGACTTCCTTTTCTCCCGCCTCCAACGTCAAGGCTATAGGGGCTTGCTTGCGATCTAGCTAATTTTGCAACTCCAAGGTTAAAAGCCTTCTTCTTTAGATTCTGTTGGTTCCATATCAATAGCATCCTTCAGGTCTAAAAATATAGCGTCCGATAAAAAAACCGTTTATCGCCGTTTACCCTAGTCGTTGCATGGTTGATGCATGTAATTTTGTTGACACAGGAGCGTTACTATCTCTACATATTTACTGGATCCATGTGCGTATCATGACCGCTTGACCGTATATATCTAATTTCTATTTTTATTCATTAAAACTGTACATTGATTTAGTTGTGTTGGTGTACTAAGCAACTCGTCCACAGGTTAGTAGTGTGATTAACTTCAACAAAATGTCCACAGATTGTAGTGACGTTGATCTCACTGTTGATTCTTGTTTGTGTAGGTATGTCACAAATGAAACTAATATTAGTAAAATTGTTTTTTTTTCTTCTTAGTACCAAGATGTATTGGAACTAACTTCACTAAACTATGGTACTAACTTCTACTTTGGATTGATGAAAAATTATAGGAGCCAAAGTGATTTCTTAGGTCTTGCCATATTCTACTGTCCATCCATAATGTTTCTGTAACAATCAATGATACCATGGTCAAAGTCTATTGTAAACAATTAATATCATCACCAAATGATATCTATATTTTAATCTCACTGATATCACAAAGGTGTCTGAATCTAGCAATTATGATAATCGTAACAGAGGTATTCATGTTATGTATGATCAACCAATTGCTGTAATTGCATTAAATTGGCGTTATAGGACCTTTGGAAAATATCTTGTCTTACCTTGTCATGATTACATATATCATAAGTATGAATACTATGCAGTAACTCCAAAAAGTGCTGGTTTGTCAAATCAAGTACTACTGTTGGATGTGAAAATGACACTAATATTATCATCACTCCATCAGAAACTGTGTCTCTTCCTTCAAATACTCAATCATCTACAGATCAATTTGTAAGTGTTCCTAAAGGTACTCCTCATCATGTTGTTCTTCATCAAGGACAGACTCTTTATTTTGGTGCACCATTAATTGATCTTACAGGAACTCACATCGTCTCTATAAAACATTGACTGTCATCAGTGGAGATCATGTAGTCAAGTACCACTGGAGTCAATTATTGTGAACATATACCAAACAGATTCCACCAACAATAACTTGGGGTAAACAGTTTCTACTAGGACCTTTTGAACATAGACAAAGTGGACAGTATACAAAACTAGTGACATCTCAGATCATACTACAATAACTATATCATGGTAATGGATCAACAACACTAATGTTGTATTATTAATAGTAAAGGAGGAAAGTATACTTTCTTTTTCAGTTCTTCCCAGTATTGTCACTCATTCAAGCAAACAAACCAATTATAGTTTGTACTATTTGCTACTGGTGGCATGGATAATAACATTGGAGATCCTATAATGATACTAGTACCACTATAGAACAGTATTCTTGTAGATATGACTTTCCTGTTTTCATTAATATTGATTTTGTTTGGTATCAGTATCACAACAAGTCCTGAAGATTTTTCTCCAAAACTCCATATTATTAGATGGAGTACCAGTTACCATTGGGTGCTATAGTGAAACTCATCTATGGACATTGTAGGATATGGAACTAAGACAGCAACAACAGCCAATACTGTACATACAGTACTACACACAGCAATGGTACACTGTCTGTTTTATTATATGGTTTTAAGAAGGGTCATGGATATGGTTTACTGTCGGTATGATTGTTGATGCCCATCAATAAAGGTATATAAAGTACATATAATTAGAAATGAATGTAATTTCAGTATTATGGTATCTCTATATGCTATTATAGAGTGTAATTCCATCTTGTGTTCATGGGATATGTGGAAATTATTAACAATACTTACACAGTGACTGCTTCAAGGATGGACTGGAAGTAACTGTGATCAAGGTAATATAATAATATAATTTTTATTGAATATTGAAAGAAATATTGAAATATTGCTATGTTAAAGATTATAAGTTACTCTAAGTTTTTTTACGTTAATTTTTTCAAGTTGCTACTACTGACATGACATTACATAATATTACTATTGTTTATTGCATGTTGATAAATTTGTAATAACAAATGTATATTAGTGCTAATGATTAGTACCTTAAATGTATATTGGAGTAATAAAACATTGTGAAAGGAGATTACTAAGTCTCACTTTTGTGACAATAACATAAATACATATGAATAAACTAATATCAGCATTATTTATATCACCAACGTGTATATGTGTTATAATCATGCAGTAAGGTGTCTACAATAGAGCATATGGATACTTCCTGATAAAGATCTTGTCATAACTAGTATAAGTAAAATTATGATAGCAAAGTTTTGACAAGTGTTCATTCTTCACTGTTTAAATATTTAACCATTTTATATTAAATCAGCTCATATAATCCATGATGAGAAAGTACCTGGTTAAAATTAATATGTTATTTTAACAACTAATTTGTACTTCACATGGATGAACTGCTATAGGAATATAGAATTTTATCTGAAATTACTCATTGTATAATTGGGTTGGTATGTGAAGTACCACACACCAAACCTAATTACACAGTGAGTAATTTACATGACTTCTATATTCCCTAGTAATCTATCCATGTAAGCTACAAATCAGTTGTTAAATACATATCAATTTTAACAGTGTAAGAAACAGACATTTTTCTTTATTAATACATTACTTAATGAATTGTACTAAGTGCTTATCCAGAGACTTTCTATATTATCTGATAAATTCATAACATATAAAAATGGTGAGATCATGACAACAGAAGTATTCCCAAACAGGACCACAATTGGAATGTCAGTATGATATAGTAGACACATAGTAGTTTAACCTTGTTTTGTTATTATTGCTTTTAGTATTATAACAATAAACAGTGTTGTCCCTCAATTTGTGCTACTACTGGTAGGAATTTTGATGCTACCATTTCCATCTTGGTCTTCTTTGAGATGCTTTTGCCTCAATCACTACATTTAATGATTTTTTTTTCAGAACTTATATATACTGGTACCAACATGATGTAACAAAAACCAAATTAAACATTAAACAGTCACCATAGCACATATCACATTGCATGTCTAGATATCAATGAATGTAACACTAACAATGGAGGAGGTGATCATTACTGTAACAACACTGTTGGATCATACTATTGTTCCTGTATGAACAACTATATCTTGAATGTGACTAACCAATAGTATCAATGAATGTTTCTATCTCTAATGGTGAATGTCAGGAAATAGTACAAATACAGATGGATCATTTATCTGCTCCTGTCATGAAGGATATATGTTACCATGATGATAAAGACATGTACAGGTAGTTTATAATAGATATTGTATAACATTCTAATAATAATTTAATAGATATCAATGAATGTTCTATCTCTAATGGTGGATGTCAGGAGATATGTACAAATACAGATGGATCATTTATCTGCTCCTGTCATCAAGGATATATGCTACGTGATGATAACAGGACATGACAGGTATTAATAGTAGATATTGTTTATAACATTCTCAATAATAATTTAATAGATATCAAGTGAATGTATATCAACACTGTAGGTTTGACAAACAGTGTCAAGTTGGTGTGGTATAACAACTTTTATTGTATCATGGATTATCTTAACTTGGAACAATCATCTTTAGGTAATTTTATATTAACACATTTGGTCAGCATTCTTGCATTTACCTATTATATGCAGATTAGTACACGCTATATACCGGAATCTTAGTATTTTGAACCATTTGATGGCCATGATATGGGGCAGCAATATGTTATATATCTATGAATTTGAATAAATTTTTGTTTGGACCCAGATAT
>NW_024536787.1:0-8455 GCF_016097555.1 Gigantopelta aegis | reverse complement strand
GCATAATTTGTACACTTAAAACGAACTAAGGCTAAGGAGAGACATGGAGTAGGGTTAATCACTGTTTTATTTTGGAACTTGTTACAATTCTCGACCCTTTAAAAGTAAGGCTGGTTAGAAAGAGGGAACCGGGTTAAAGAGAGGTTGATACTAACCCTTAAAACGTAGGAAGGCTGGGGAGACAAATGTATCGAGACTAGCGACTGTTTTATTGTGTCATTTGTTATGTCACGCCATGTCAAGCGAAAAAAATGCTGGAGAGAGAGAATTATCTGGTCTTATAACTGTTTTATTGTGTAATTTGCTATGCTCTGCCCTTTTAAACGTAACAAAGCTGAGAAAAGACAAGGAGGTAGGTTAGTTACGTTTTTTTTGGGTACAATTCAATGCTTCTAAACCGTGAAAACATAACAAGGCTTGGGAGAAAACACGTTTATGCCTTCGTTTCTCTTTTAAGTGCAATTTTGCTTCCTGTCTCTAAAAACGTGAAAGAAGAACGTTTTTATGATTTTTATAGCGACATTTTTTGTGTGTCATTTGTTATGTCCGCCGTGTCACAAGCGCAAGAAAGTCTGGGGAGGAACACAAATTATTTGGTTTTAACTATTTATTGGTAATTTGCTATCAGTACCCACGTGCTTGTTCTTAGAAAATCTATATGTTATGGTGTTCCTAGTTTGCGTGCACGTTGTGCACGTTCACAATGTGTAATGAAGTATAACGTTCCATCATACAAAACAAGTCACAACCCTCTATGTGGAACGTCTCAAGCATCTTCTCGCTGTAGCGCAGGTCAGTTGAGCGAGTTGGTACAAACCGATGCAAAAGATCGAGCTGGAGGCGCGTGGTTCGAATCCCGTGAAAGGAAAAGTTATATTATTAAATAAGTGTTTGTAATGTGGATGTCCATATGTAACTGTGAATAGGGAACCCAGAATGAATGGTAGGAGTAGTGGATAGGAACCTCCCCTCCGAACCCCGCCCCAAACAAAAAGAGAAAAAAAGTTTTAAACAAAAGACCAAAGAATAAAACTGCAACCTTTTTTTCTTCATGTTTTCCCACCACAAAAGCCCAAAGGTCTCTGTTTTCGATCTAAAAATCATACAAAAATTATACCTTTTTGTGCAGAATTTTTTGGTACACTTTAAAACGAAAACAAGGCTAAGGAGAGACATGTTGAGTAGGGGTAATCACTGTTTTATTTTGACACTTGTTACAATTCTACGACCCCTTTAAAAAAGTAAGGCTGGTTTTAGAAAGAGGGAACCGGGTGAAGAGAGGTTGATACCGAACCCTTAAAACGTAGGAGGCTCTGGGGAGACAAATGTATCGAGAATAGCGACTGTTTATTGTGTGTCATTTGTTTTAGGTCACGCCATGTCAATTCGAAAAAAAAGGCTGCGAGAGAGAGGAAGTATCTGGTCTTATAAACTGTTTTATTGTGTAATTTGCTATGCTCTTCCCTTTTAAACGTAACAAAAGCTGAGAAAAGACAAGGAGGTAGGTTAGTTACGTTTTTTTGGGTATACAATATCAATGCTATCTAAACCGTGAAAAACATAAACAAGGCTTGGGAGAAACAGGTTCTGCCCTTAGTTTCTGTTTGTAATGTGGCAATTTGTTGCTTCCGGTCCTCTAAAAACGTGAAAGAAGACCGTATAGTGACCTATTTTATTGTGTCATTTGTTAGGTCCCGCCGTTTCAAGCGAAAGAAAGTCTGGGGAGACACAATTATTTGGTTTTATAACTATTTTATTGTGTAATTTGCTATCAGTCACCACGTGCTTTATTAGAAATCTATATTTTATTGTGTTCCTAGGTTGCGTTGCACGTTGTGGCACGTTCACAATGTTTAATTACGTATAACGTTCCCTCATCCAAAACAAGTGAACTACCTCTATTTGAACACGTCTCAAGCATCTTCTCGCTGTAGCGGCGTCGGTTGATCGATTGGTACAAACGATGCAAAGAGTCGAGCTGGAGGGCTGGTGGTTCGAATCCAGTGAAAGGTAAAGTTATATTTAAATAATTGTTTGTAATGTGGATGTCCCATATGTAATGTGAATAGGACCGCTCAGAATGAAGTAGGAGTAGTGGATAGATGACTCCCCTCCGACCCCCGCCCCCCAACAAAAAAGAAAAAAAAAGTTTTAAAAAAAGACAAACGAAAAAACTGCAACTTTTTTTCTTTATGTTTTCCCCCCTACAAAAGCCTAAAGTCCCTCTTTTCTATATAAACCTCACCAAAAATCATACTTTTGTGCATAATTTGTACAACTTTTATTAAACGGAACTAAGGCTAGGAGGAGAGACATGGGCTTTGTGAGTAGGGTTAATCACTGTTTTATTTTGGAACTTGTTACAATTCTCGACCCCTTTAAAAGTAGGGCTGGGTAGAAAACAGGTGAACCCGGGTGAAACGAGCAGGTTTGATACTAACCCTTAAAACGTAGGAAGGCTGGGGGACAAATGTATCGATACTAGCGACTGTTGTTATTTGTGTTCATTTGTTATGTCCACGCCAGTGTCAAGCTGAAAAAAAAGGCTGGAGAGAGAGATATTAGTATCTGTTCTTATAACTGTTTTATTGCTGTAATTTGCTTGCCCCATTTTTTTTTTTTTTTCTGCCTGTTTTTTGTTTTACATTTTATTATGTTTGTTTTTTTTTTATTTTTGTAACAAAGGCTGGAGAAACGACAAGGAGGTAGGTTAGTTACGTTTTTTTTGGGAGTACAATTCAATGTCTTCTTAACCGTGAAAACATAACAAGGCTTGGGAGAAAACAGTGTTTGTCTGCCTTAGTTCTGTTTTAACGTGCAAATTTGTTGCTTCTGTCCTCCTAAAAATGTGACAAGAAGACCGTATAGTAGACTATTTTATTGTGTCATTTGTTAGGTCCCGCCCTTTGCAAGCCGAAAGAAACGTCTGGGGAGACACAATTATTTGGTTTTATAACTATTGTATGTGTAATTTGCTATCAGTACCACGTGCTTTTGCTCATTAGAAATCTATATTTTATTGTGTTTCCTAATGGTATGCGTTGCACGTTGTGCACGTCTGTTCCCAATGTGTAATTACGTTTATAACGTTCCATTAGCCAAAAACAAGTGGACTACCTCTATTTGAAAGTCTCAAGCATCTTCTCGCTGCTAGCGCAGTCAGTTGATGCGATTGGTACAAACAAACGATGCAAAGATATCGAGCTGGAGGCTGGTGGTTCGAATCCAGTGAAAGGTAAGTTATATTTAAATAATTGTTTGTAATGTGGATGTCCCATATGTAATGTGAATAGGAAGCTCAGAATGAAGGTAGGCAGGTAGTGGATAGAATACTCCCCTCCGACGACCCCGCCCCAAACAAAAAGAAAAAAAAAGTTTTAAAAAAAGGACACAAAAGAAAAAACTGCAACTTTTTCTTTATGTTTCCCCCCCCACAAAAGCCTAAATTCCGTCTTTCTGATATTAAACCTCACCAAAAATCATACTTTTTGTGCATAATTTGTACACTTAAAACGAAGACTAAGGCTAAGGAGAACAGACATGGAGTAGGGTTAATCACTGTTTTTATTTTGGAACTTGTTACAATTCTCGACCCTTAAAAGTAAGGCTGGTTAGAAAGAGGGAACCGGGTTAAAGAGAGGTTTTTGATACTAACCCTTAAAAACGTGGATAGGCTGGGGAGACAATTGTATCGCGAACTCGCGACTGTTTTCTTGTGTCATTGTTATGTCACGCCATGTTCAAGCGAAAAAAATGCGGGAGAGAGAGAATTATCTGGTCTTATAACTGTTTTATGTGTAATTTGCTATTGCTCTGCCCCTTTTAAACGTAACAAAGCTGAGAAAAGACAAGGAGGTAGGTTAGTTACCGGTTTTTTGGGGTACAATTCAATGCTTCTAAACCGTGCAAACCCTAAACAAGGCTTGGAGAGAAACAGGTTTCTGCCTTAGTTTCGTGTTTTTAATGTGCAATTTGTTTGCTTCCTGTCCTACTAAAAATCTGTGAAAGAAGACCGGTATAGTGGACTATTTTATTGTGTCATTTGTTATGTCCCGCCGTTTCAAGCGAAAGAAAGTTCGGGGGGACACAATTATTTGGTTTTATAACTATTTTATTGGTGTAATTTGCTATCATTACCACGTGGCACCTCTTATTAGAAAATCTATATTTTATTGTGTTCCCTAGGTTGCGTTGCACGTTGTGCACGTTCACAATGGTGTAATGATACGTATAAACGTTCCATCATCCAAAACAAGTGACTACCTCTATTTGAACGTCTCAAGCATCTTCTCGCTGTAGCGCAGTCAGTTGAGCGATTGGTACAAACTGATGCAAAGATCGAGATGGAGGCTGGTGGTTCGAATCCAGTGAAAAGGTAAGTTGTATTTAAAATAATTGTGTAATGTGGATGTACACAATATGTAATGTGAATAGGAAGCTCAGAATGACAGGTAGGAGTAGTGGATAGAATACATCCCACTCCGACCCCCGTCCCCAAAAAAAGAAAAAAAAAGTTTGTAAAAAAAGGACAAAATAACTCAGAAAAACTGCAACTTTTTTTTCTTTATGGTTTTTACCCCCACAAAAGCCTAAAGGTTCCCCCTTTGTCACTCATATAAACCTCACCAAAAATACATACTTATTTGTGCATTAATTATGTACACTTAAAACGAATAAGGGCTAAGGAGAGACATGGAGTAGGGTTAATCACTGTGCTTTATTTTGGACTTGTGACAATTCTCGACCCTTTAAAAGTAAGGCTGGTAGAAACAGGGAACCGGGTTTAAAGAGAGGTTGATAACTAAACCCTTAATACGTAGGGAAGGTGGGGAATACAATGTATCGAGACTAGCGACTGTTTTATTGTGTCATTTGTTATGTCACGCCATGTCAAGCGAAAAAAATGCTGGAGAGAGAGAATTATCTGGTCTTATAACTGTTTTTCTCATATCTGTGTAATTTTGCTTGCTCCCTTGCCCTTTTAAACGTAACAAAGCTGAGAAAAGGACACGGAGGTAGGTGAGTTACGTTTTTTTGGGTACAATTCAATGCTTCTAAACCGTGGTGAACAACATAACAAGGGACATTGGGATGAAACAGGTTTCTGCCTTAAGTTTCTGTTTTAATGTGCAATTTGTTGCTTCCTGTCCTCTAAAAAACGTGAAAGAAGACCGTATAGTGGACTATTTATTGTGGTCATTTGTTATGTCCCGCCGTTTCAAGCGAATAAGAAAGTCTGGGGAGGACACAATTGATGATTGGTTTTATAATTATGTTTATTGTGTAATTTATGCTATCAGTACCACGTGCTTTATTGAGAAATCATATTTTATTGTGTTCCTAGGTTGCGTTGCACGTTTGTGCTACGTATCACAATGCGTAATACGTATAAACGTTCCATCATCCAAAACAAGTGAACTACCATCTATTTGAACGTCTCAAGCATCTTCTCGCTGTAGCGCAGTCAGTTGAGCGATTGGTACAAACGATGCAAAAGATCGAAGCTGGAGGCTGGTGGTTCGAATCCAGTGAAAGGTACAGTTATATTTAAAATAATTGTTTGTAATGTGGATGTCCCATATGTAATGTGAATAGGAAGCTCCGAATGATAGGTAGGAGTAGTGGATAGAATACTCCCCTCCGACCCCCCAATTACCCCAAACAAAATAAGAAAAAAAAAGTTTTAAAAAAAGACAAAAGAAAAAACTGCAACTTTTTTTCTTTATGTTTTCCCACCACCACAAAAGCCTAAAGTCCCTCTTTTCTAGTATAAACCTCACCAAAAATCATACTTTTTGTGCATAATTTGTACACTTATTAAACGAACTAAGGCTAAGGAGAGACATGGAGTAGGGTTAATCACTGTTTTATTTTAGGAACTTGTTACCAATTCTCGACCCTTTAAAAGTAAGGCTGGTTAGAAAGAGGGAACCGGGTTAAAGAGAGGTTGATACTAACCCTTAAAACTGTAGGAAGGCTGGGGAGACAAATGTATCGCGACTAGCGACTGTTTTATGTGTGTCATTTGTTATGTCACGCCATGTCAAGCGAAAAAAAATGCTGGAGAGAGAGGGAATATCTGGTCTTCATAAACTGTTTTATTGTGTAATTGCTATGCTCTGCCCTTTTAAACGTAACAAAAGCTGAGAAAAGACAAGGAGGTATGGTTAGTTACGTTTTTTTGGGGTACAATTGCAATGCTTACAACACCAGTGAAAACATAACAGGCTTGGGAGAAGAAACAGGTTTCTGCCTTAGTTTCTGTTTAATGGTGCAATTTGTTGCTTCCGTCCTCTAAAACGTGAAAGAAGGACCGTATAGTGACTAATTTTATTGTGTCATTTGTTATGTCCCGCCGTTTTTCACATAGCCGTTTTTTGACTTTAAGAAAGTCTGGGGAGACCACAAAATTATGCGAGTCTTGGGTTATTATAAACTATTTTATGGTGTAATTGCTATAGTACCCACGTGCTTTATTAGAAATCTATATTTTATTGTGTTCCTAGGTTGCTGTTGCACGTTGTGCACGTTCACAATGTGTAATTACGATAACGTCCCATCATCCAAAACAAGTGACTACCTCTCTTTGAAACGTCTCAAGCATCTTCTCGCTGTAGCGCAGTCAGTTTGACGATTGGTACAAACGATGCAAAGATCGAGCTGGAGGCTGGTGTCGAATCCCGTGAAAGGTAAGTTATATTTAAAATAATTGTTTGTAATGTGGATGTCCCATATGTAATGTGAATAGGAAACCTCAGAATGAACGGTAGAGTAGTGGATTAGAATAATCCCCATCCGTGACCACCCGCCCCACCCCAAACAAAAAGAAAAATACCAAAATACAGTTTTTTAAAAAAAGACAAAAGAAAAACTGCAAAACTTTTTTTGTCTTGTACATGCCGCATTTTGACCCCCCACAAAAAGCCTAAATTTCCCCGTCTTTTCTATATAAAACTATACTCACCAAAAATTATACTTTTTGTGCATAATTTTGTAAACTTAAAACGAAGACTAGTCTCGTGTAGACTGGTCGCTAAGGAGAGACATGGATTCAGTAGGGTTAACTCACTGTTTTATTTGGCTGTCGAACTTTGTATTACAACAATTCCTTTTTTCGGACCCTTTAAAAATGTAAGGTCTGGTTAGAAATGCAGGGTACACACGGGTTTAAGAGAGGTTGATTACCTAACCCCTTAAAACGTAGGGAAGGGCTGGGGAGACAAATGTATCGAGACTAGCGACTGTTTGGCTATTGTGCTACATTTACTTATGTCACGCCACATGTCAAGCGAAAAAAATGGCTGGGAGAGAGAGAATGTTATTCTGATTTCTGGTCTGATAACTGTTTATTGTGTAATTTGCTTATGCTCTGCCCTTTTAAACGTAGACAAACGCGCTGGAGAAAAGGACAAGGCAGGTAGGTGAGTGAGTGTACGTTTTTTTTTTCACGGGTACAATTCAGAGTGCTTCTAAACCGTGAAAAAATACAAGGTTGGGAGAAACAGTTGGTTTCTGCCTGTAGGTTTCTGTTTTTTAATGCTGGCAATTTGTTTCTGCTTCATGTCCTCTAAAAACGTGAAAGTGAAGAACCCGTATAGTGACTATTTTATTGTGTCATTGTGTTATGTCCCGCCGTTTCAAGCGAAAGAAACGGTCTGGGGAGACCACAATTATTATGGTTTTATAACTTATTTTATTGGTAGTAATTGGCTATCAGTACAACGTGCTTATTAGAAATCTATATTTTATTGTGTTCATAGGTTGCGTTGCACGTTGTGCACGTTCACAATGTTGTAATTACGTATAAACGTTCCATCATCCAAAAAAAAGTGACTACCTCTATTTGAACCGTCTCAAGCATCTTCTCGCTGTAGCGCAGTCGGTTTTGAGCGATTGGCTACAAACGATGGCAAAGATCGAGCTGGAGGCTGGTGGTTCGAAGAATCAGTGAAAGGTAAGTTATATTTAATAATTGTTTGTAATGTGGATGTCCGCATATGTAATGTGAATAGGAAGCTCAGAATGAAGGTAGGAGTTAGTGGATAGAATACTCCCCTCCGACCCCCGCCCCAAACAAAAACAAAAGAAAAAAAAAGTTTTAAAAAAAAGACAAAAGAAAAAACTGCAACTTTTTTTATTTATGGTTTCCCCCCCACAAAAGCCTAAAATTCCACCTTTTCTATATAAAACCTCAACCAAAAATCATACTTTTTGTGCATAATTTGTCACTTAAAACGAAATAAGGCTAAGGAGAGACATGGAGTAGGGGTAATCACTGTTTTATTTTGGAGACTGTTGAATTCTCGGACCCTTTAAAAAGTAAGGCATGGTTAGAAAGAGGGAAAACAGGGTAAAGAGAGGTTGATACTAACCCTTTAAAACGTAGGAAGGCTGGGGAGACAAATGTATCGAGACTAGCGACTGTTTTATTGTGTCATTTGTTATGTCACGCCAT
>NW_024536786.1:0-8615 GCF_016097555.1 Gigantopelta aegis | reverse complement strand
AAATATATCTATGATATCAATACGGGCATGTTGGTAATAAAAATAAAGTCTATAATACCAATACCGGCCATGTTGGTAATAAAAATAATATCTATGATACCAATACGGGGCCAGTGGTTATGGTAATAAAAATAATATCTATGATAGCAATACTGGTATGTTGGTAATAAAAATAATATCTATGATATCAATATGGGCATGTTGGTAATAAAAATAAGATATATAATACCAATACGGGCATGTTGGTAATAAAAAGAATATCTATGATATCAATACGGGCATGTTGGTAATAAAAATAAGATATATCATACCAATACGGGCATGTTGGTAATAAAAATAAGATATATAATACCAATATGGGCATGTTGGTAATCAAAATAATATCTATAATACCAATACGGGCATGTTGGTAATAAAAATAATATATATGATATCAATACTGGCATGTTAGTAATAAAAATAATATCTATAATACTAATACTGGCATGCTGGTTATAAAAATAATATCTATGATACCAGTACGGGCATGTTGGCAATAAAAATAATATCTATTATATCAATATGGTTGGCCGTTGATTCGAAACCTGTCATTCCGTTTCACCAGATGAGGAGAGCTAGAAAAGAAGAAAAGAAAAGAAGAAAAAAAGGAATGTCTAACAACACCCCAGCACATCCTAAAGACACTGACAGGTACGCCGGAAAGGAGAGGGTTTTGGTTTCAATTGCATATCACATACACTACAATTTTAAAACAGTTTACATATATTTTATTCTTTCTAACTCTAATAGTGCAAAGCTGTTTCTTATTTTGTTTCTATTGTTTTCCTGTGTCTTTGGTATTGTCAGCTTGGGTTGTGTTCACCCTCAACTCAGTGTTCAGGCCAGGTAATCGTTCAGTAGTAAGCTAATCTATTGTTTCTTTTGTTACCTGGTGTTCTCTGAAGTCAGAGACTTTTAAACATTCAAGCAAGACAGGTGGTTTTCAGCATTGCAAGTTTTATAGTTGATCAAGTTCTGCACGGCACAGTTATTAACAGCACAGGTAAATACAAACATATATTTTAAGATATAACCATGTGTTTTAAGTAGTAAACTAGATTAGTGTATGCATATTTTATGATAAGCCTTAGATTAGAACTTAGCATGTGTAAGCAGTTGATAAAACTTATTCTGTAGCGAACGAGTTAAAGTAGTGTTTAATAATGTTTATAATTATATAGGGATATTTGTCTTCTAAGACGAATATTTGATTAGGTTTGATAATACAAATAAGTAAATAACTAAATTAGTTATATGTGTATATTTTATGTGCTCCTATTTATAAGTGGTATTTTGTTGACAGGTTATCAATGATGTAGCACAACCAGCATCATTATTCAAACGACCTGACCCACAGTCGGTAGGTTAAATATTTACTTATATGTGATGTCGTAATTCTGTGTGTTATAGAATATACACACAGGTATTTATATAGTTTTATGACGTGCTTAGCACATGCTTATAGCAATGGATGTGATAATTAAATACCCTTTGAATTATAATTATATTTGATTTGAGTCTGAATTGAAATGTATGTGTGTTAAATGTACATTAGTAATATAATATTGAAGTAAATTGTACTTAACCTGGAAAATGTAACTGATTTTATGTTCTTTTGTTATTCCAGGGTCGTTATAGAGATATATATTTGGGTGCGAATGTTTTTATAAACATCGGGATCTTCACATCCTCCCAGGTGATCCCTGAATAAAGACCTTAAACCCCAGCTGAAGTCTTCTTTGATATATATAGAACCTTCGGTAACATTGGAGCCGACCCCGTAGGGACCCTTGGGATCATGTGATCAATCATGTGACTTTGGGATCGGGAACGTGTTATTCTAATTGTGATCTGGTTGTTATTTTCATGTTTTACTTTTGTGCAATGTGACTCTTGTGATTCGAGACTGTGGTTCCACCATGTGATCATGTGACTGCTTGTGATTTTTGCTTTTGTACCAGGTGACCTTGTGTGATGTAACATTCTGTGAACTTTGAAATCATTCATTGAACATTTATGAAGGAACTGATTATTTTTATTCAGTTTTATTTTAAAAACATTTGGTGGACAGCTAAAGTGACCTTATTGATTGTGTGTTGTGTTTTATTCATGTGTTTGATGTAAAATCTCTGTATCTGTATCTAATCTGTGAGTATTCCTCCTCTTCTATATATTTGTTGTTGATATTTTCTTATTCATTTGTTTATTTCTAGTCTATTTATATTATTGTTGCTCACAGTTGTCTCAGAGAAAACATTTTTTACTAAAACTTTTTTGATGATGTACTCATAAAGTACATGTAATAATTGATAATTGTTTTCGTTTTGTTTTGATTAATTATTTATTTACTAGTTTTATTTTTGGAAAATTAATTTAGATTGTTTTCTTAATTTTAGTTAGTTACACTGATACCAATGGAGGTAGTTTAATATTTTTTTCAGCTAAACTATTGTGTAATTGATTTACAAATTTATTATTTTGTGAATTTTTTTTTTAAAGTTGAATTGGTAATAAGTGTTTGAAGACAGTTTAGATTTAAATATTAGTATCACAAATTGTTTTGTTTGACATTAAAATAAATTTAATTTATTAACTTGTGTTAATTATTTAAATTTAAATTTGAAATTTTTGTTTTTAGTTTAGTTTAGTTTAGTTTATTTTTGTTTTGTTAAACAGTAAGTATCTATCTTTATAGACTAATATAACTCTTAAAGGGATATTGTCTCTAAGGATAATACACATTGGATATACACACTTGTATAATACAATTTCTTAAACTTTGCTTTCACTTTAATTTAATGTATTTACTTTGACAAACTTTTGTTTTGTTTTTGAACTATCCATTTAAATAGATTTAAGGTTGCTATTTAATAGTTTGGAGATATTTAGTTTTCTGTTTAGATAATGTATTTTTTTTTTTTTTTTTTTTTTTTTTTTTTCTAGTTATGTTATTCTTCAGTCAGTGCTTAATAAAATAGTGCATTCAATCTGAATCACTCTTTGTTAATAACAGGCTAAAGTGGTTTATAAATTTTTTCACAGATTTTTTTCCAGATTAATTAATGTATGTAACCCCATTTGTAATTTAGCTCACCCACTTTGATTGGAAATGTACATGTACATAGTAACAAGATAAATGTAGTAGAAGCATTATGAATCTTTGAATAATTACGTGTTTACAGACTTGAACTTATCATTTATATTTGCTGATGGTCTGTTTACTGGTTAATCATTTGTGTTGATATTTATATTTGTTGAAAAATGTCATGATGCTGGTTGTTGTTGTGTTATAGTTTTTATAGCTATAGGTACCGATACCAACTTAGTTTACATCCATTTAGTTGACTGACTTCGTTTGATATAAAGTTTAAGTAATTTAGTGATTGTTATGTAGGTAATTACCATTTAGTATATAAACACAAATTTAAAACATACTTAATACTAAGCCAAAGTTAATTCAAGATTTAAAAATAAATTTTATTGAATTTAAACTTAATAAATTTAAATTAGACAATTATAAATTTAAGGAACTATCACTTTGAATAAATAGGTTATATTTAGTTATAAAATAGCTAAACTATAATTTAAGATCTGAAGTTACAAGTAGGGTTTGTATTTATTTTAAAACAAAAAAATATGTGCACATTACTAATATGTTAGATACTTGCACTTAGTTTTTATTTCAGGATAATTAGTTTTGTGTGGTTTGCTGATATTTCTTCATTTGATTTTTTTCCCCCTCTTCTTTCTTTTCAGTTGTTCTATTAGTCTAGAAAGCTTACATATATAAGACTTCAACTTTTAGTTTTTTTAATACCAGATTATTTCCATCATACATTGAAATACACACACACACCACACAAAAACATGGGGTAGCAATATAATTGGTTCAAATTTTGTATTTGACCCAGAAGTTTTTTTTTTAGAAGCTTGTTTTTCAAGTTTCTAAAGTTTGAATGAATTTTTATTTTCAGGTATTGCAACTCAGATAACTACAATGTATTTGTAGTTTTTAGTTGGTCACTGTACATTTCACATTTCCTTTTATTTTGTGTACATTGATTAGCAGGTATGTTTAGATTGTTGGGAGATAATGTAATTTTAGTTATGTGTCTTGAGGTTGTTGTTTCTCCTGATAGCCATTAAGTGTAGATTATTTGATGTTTGGAGGTAATTGTTTTCTTCCATTGTTAGTAATCTATCATGGGGGACTACAATTCAGAAGTTATCCGACAACTAAAAGAGGCGGTACCCAACTTTCATCCAAGTGGATCGATTCGAACAGAAACTGAATGAGGCTGAAAACAGATTTTTTCTCTCCTCGAAGTCACCACCCTCCACCCCAACACCCACTTCAGACCATTTTGTTTATGCATCTGAGCATAGACTTCCTCAATGCTATAGGTGGTTTACAGTATGGTCCATCCAGATGGCATGCAGGGTACGACTAGATCACTCCAGACGATTTCAAACAGGAAAATGTTAACTTTCCTGTTGCGATAATATGTCTGTCAGACGTCGTGGTTTACCAGATGGTCTTGTTGGTGATACTAGTGAGGTGACTGTTAGCATTGATGGACATGTTTGTAGAGGTCTCCTTGATACTGGGTCAACTGTTTCCCACTATCGGTGAGACATTTTACAAACAGTTTCTTTCTCATTTGACAGTTCATCCATTGGAAACTTTGTTGGACATTGAATGTGCCGATGGAGAGAGAGTTTACCATATCGAGGATATGTGGAAGCAACTCTTTTTTTAAGGGTCTTCTTTCAGAAAAAACTCCTTATCATTCTTATTGCTAGTTGTTCCAGATAGCAGGTACAACAGTGATGTTCCAGTTTTGATTGGTACCAACATATTGACACCAGCTCTTGATGAATGCCGCAAAGAGTATGGAACTCGCTTTCTGCAGTGTGCCAATCTGCAAACTTCTTTTTATTTAGCTTTCAGGGCAATTGTTTTGCAGGAAAAGGAGTTGACTCGTAACAAGTTTAGGTTGGGACTTGTGCGAAGTGCTGCTACCAGCAACTCATCATTCCACCAAACCAACACTGTAACTGTGAGAGGGTTACATAGACAGGAAGGTTCCTTATAGGAATGTTTGTGCTGCACTCCATCCTACCCAGCATTCAGTTATAGCAGAACCGGATGTCTCGCCTGCTATTCTGAGTTACAGTTTTCAGGGTAGCTCTGTGGTGGATGTTCCAGTGGCTAACATCACTACCCAGACAGTGGTTATACCACCGAGAGGTCTTCTGTGTGAACTTCAACCAATCACGATTGAAGATCTTCCATTCGACATCACCGAAGATGAGAAGTCCATTTTGGAAAAAATGACTTTGTCTTCAGATATACTTACTGAAGAGGAGCTGAAGCAAGGCATGGGAACCATTGGAAACAGAAATCTTACCAGTGGATCAACAGTTGGATCAAGATGATGAACGGGATTCTATACCAGAGTCCATAGGATCCAATAGTGAGCAAGATGGTGTCAGCTCCCATGATTCTTCACCAGAATCAGACCATGAAGTTCAAGGTGCAGAGGACACACTACCGATACCCAGAAGATCCAATAGAGACGGACGTCCACCAGCTAGATTTCGAAGTGGAGAATTTAGTATGCTCCAAGCAACATGTACTCCGGAATCTACTTGGAGAGAGAAAGCTACTTTTCTGCAGGCTTTGGCAGAAAGTGATTTTTTCTCAAGAGCCCCTAGGCTCTTACCAGTGCCTAGTAATAAGTGTTTGAAGACAGTGTAGATTTAAATATTAGTATCATAAATTGTTTTGTTTGACATTAAAATAAATTTAATTTTATTAACTTGTGTTTAATTATTTAAATTTAAATTTGAATTTTTTGTTTATGTTAATCAGTTGTGTTTATTCATAATACACATACTTGAACAATAAAACCAGTGATACGAATAAATAAAGCATTAACATCTCTGAAGGTTTTAATGTAAATGATAACCGTATATTTCCCAGGTGTGTGTTTTGTGGTAGCCTGTACATGGGTTACCAGACAATATACTTCGATAACCATCAACCATCTAGTTGATAATACTGTAAGCTGGAACAAATCATCAAGTTGCTGGAATCGAGTTCAAGTGTTGTTCAACAAAACCACTAGAGCACATTGATTTGTTAATCTTCGGCTATTGGATGTCAAATATTTGGTGATTTTTACATAAAGTCTTTAAGTTTCACCAACCCAAAAAGAAAAAAATCACATGTATCCAGAAGCACACATATTTTTTTATTTGACTTAATGACTGCACCAACAAAATATTCTTGTATGTTGTCACCTTAATCTGTACAAGATATCTTTTCAGCTTGACCTTTGGACAAACTAACCAAGATCATCTGACACTTGATGGTGTCATTTGCCTTCGAACTGAAGACCTTCCAACGCTGATACAAAAGAAACATTATTCACTCTTGTATGTTGTCTCCGTGACCTTTCTCAGCACCAGGTTCTTTTTCATCTTGACCTTTATTAGTAACGTCAGTTTTTTCTGAACTCTGACCTTTCTCTGAATCTGAACTGGGAGCCTTGTCACCTTCACCTTTGCCCCTGGATCCGTCCACCTGTTTAGCAGCTTCTTGTTTCTGTCTCTCCAACGCCTTTCTCGCACGTAGATCGGACGCTCCGGTCGGTCCATAAATGGATCACAGTCAAAGGGTGCAGAGGTAGAGCTGCCGTTTCTTAGTTTCCTTCTTTGGCAAGTGGGGAGTTCCATTGTTTGACCACTGATCTGGTGAAAGGAGAATTGCTAGACATTTTCTCCTTGGCAATAATCTTGGCCTTTCTTTCCGGCCTTCTCTTTATACTATCCTCGATCTGCTCTGTTTGACCTTCTAGCTGGTGACATCTTTTCCTGAGAGATGTGTCTATCTCATCATTCACAAACACAGGGGCAGGTGGAATACCCTGCTCTGTTTGACCTTCTAGCTGGTGACATCTTTTCCTGAGAGATGTGTCTATCTCATCATTCACAAACACAGGGGTAGGTGGAATACCCTTCTGTAATTCATCATTGATCAAAGAGTCTGACGAGGAAAGTATGCTCGGTGTGGTCGGTCTGGAGATCTCAGACAATTCCCTGTCCTTGACACCCGCTTTCACTGTAACCCTAACACTAATACTGGCTGCCAGCTCCTCACATTGGCTGTTACCTTTACACTGCTTCGCTGCAAGCCGATGCTCCAGTTTTGCTAATCTTTCCTGTAGCTGTTTTTTACTGTTTTTGAGCCCGACCATTTCTTTTTGGAGATTGACCACCTGCGTCTTGTCAAGTCCTTTATCTTTAGACAACTGTAGAAGTCTTTCCTCGTCGTCCTGACTGGCGGCGTCCTGACTGGGGGGGGCTCCCAGGGAATGGATGGACGAACTGCCGGGTATTCCTTTACGCTTGGTTTTGGTTTCAATTGCATATGACATACACTACAATTTTAAAACAGTTTACATATATTTTATTCTTTCTAACTCTAATAGTGCAAAGCTGTTTCTTATTTTGTTTCTATTGTTTTCCTGTGTCTTTGGTATTGTCAGCTTGGGTTGTGTTCACCCTCAACTCAGTGTTCAGGCCAGGTAATCGTTCAGTAGTAAGCAATCTATTGGTTCTTTTTGTTCACCTGGGTTCTCTGGAGTCAGAGACTTTAAAACCATTCAAGCAAGAGGGACAGGTGGTTTTCAGCATTGCAAGTTTTATTAGTTGATCAAGTTCTGCACGGCACAGTTATTAACAGCACAGGTAAATACAAACATATATTTTAAGATATAACCATGTGTTTTAAGTAGTAAACTAGATTAGTGTATGCATATTTTATGATAAGCCTTAGATTAGAACTTAGAATGTGTAAGCAGTTGATAAAAATTATTCTGTAGCGAACGAGTTAAGTAGTGTTTTTTAATAAATGTTTATAATTATATAGGGATATTTGTCTTCTAAGACGAATATTTGATTAGGTTTGATAATACAAATAAGTAAATAACTAAATTAGTTATATGTGTATATTTTATGTGCTCCTATTTATAAGTGGTATTTTGTTGAACAGGTTATCAATGAGTAGCACAACCAGCATCAGTATTTCAAACGACCTGACCCCCACAGTCGGTAGGTTAAATATTTACTATAGGTGATGTCGTAATTCTGTGTGTTATAGAAATATACACACACAGGTATTTATAGTTTTATGACGTGCTTAGCACATGCTTATAGCAATGATGTGATAATTAAAAATAACCTTTGAATTATAATTATATTTGATTTGAGTCTGAATTGAAATGTATGTGTGTTAAATGTATATTAGTAATATAATATTGAAGTAAATTGTACTTAACCTGGAAAATGTAACTGATTTATGTCTTTTGTTATTCCAGGGTCGTTTATAGAGATATATATTTGTGTGCGAATGTTTTTATAAACATCGGGATCTTCACATCCTCCAGGTGATCCCTGAATAAAGACCTTAAACCCCAGCTGAAGTCTTCTTTGATATATATAGAACCTTCGGTAACAATGAGATTGTTCCACCACTGAGCTACATACAGATACCTGACAAATCAAGTCTT
>NW_024536785.1:0-7515 GCF_016097555.1 Gigantopelta aegis | reverse complement strand
GTCAATACTACTTGTACTGCATTGCATGTTACAATTCGTTACGCTAACACGAGAACACTGTTCTGTGTGATTTTACCTTTAGTAAGTACGGTACAAATAGCCGAGGCTTCACTAACCGGCTGTTTAATCATTCACGTGTTTAACCATACATATGTGCAGTAACAGGATTTATTTTTCTGATACGAGTAATCTAGCTGCATCTGCGAAATCAACCGTTCTGTTCTTGTATTGATGTTGCTATGGTAACATTGTTAATGTTTAACTTTCGATAATAAAACTCGGTGAAACTGAACAAGAATAACACTCATTTAATTTCTTGCTAGAGTGTCGTGGGTCTGTATATATAGATAAACGTGCTAGCGTGTCGTGGGTCTGTATACATTAGATAGACGTGCTAGAGTGTCGTGGGTTTGTATACATTAGATAAACGTGCTAGAGTGTCGTGGGTCTGTATATATAGATAAACGTGCTAGCGTGTCGTGGGTTTGTATACATTAGATAGACGTGCTAGAGTGTCGTGGGTTTGTATACATTAGATAGACGTGCTAGAGTGTCGTGGGTCTGTATACATTAGATAGACGTGCTAGAGTGTCGTGGGTTTGTATACATTAGATAGACGTGCTAGAGTGTCGTGGGTCTGTATATATAGATAAACGTGCTAGCGTGTCGTGGGTTTGTATACATTAGATAGACGTGCTAGCGTGTCGTGGGTTTGTATACATTAGATAGACGTGCTAGAGTGTCGTGGGTTTGTATACATTAGATAGACGTGCTAGAGTGTGGTGGGTTTGTATACATTAGATAGACGTGCTAGAGTGTCGTGGGTCTGTATATATAGATAAACGTGCTAGCGTGTCGTGGGTTTGTATACATTAGATAGACGTGCTAGAGTGTCGTGGGTTTGTATACATTAGATAGACGTGCTAGAGTGTCGTGGGTTTGTATATATAGATAAACGTGCTAGCGTGTCGTGGGTTTGTATACATTAGATAGACGTGCTAGAGTGTCGTGGGTTTGTATACATTAGATAGACGTGCTAGCGTGTCGTGGGTCTGTATATATAGATAAACGTGCTAGCGTGTCGTGGGTTTGTATACATTAGATAAACGTGCTAGCGTGTCGTGGGTTTGTATACATTAGATAGACGTGCTAGCGTGTCGTGGGTCTGTATATATAGATAAACGTGCTAGCGTGTCGTGGGTTTGTATACATTAGATAGACGTGCTAGAGTGTCGTGGGTCTGTATATATAGATAAACGTGCTAGAGTGTCGTGGGTTTGTATACATTAGATAGACGTGCTAGCGTGTCGTGGGTCTGTATATATAGATAAACGTGCTAGAGTGTCGTGGGTTTGTATACATTAGATAGACGTGCTAGAGTGTCGTGGGTCTGTATATATAGATAAACGTGCTAGAGTGTCGTGGGTTTGTATACATAGATAAACGTGCTAGCGTTTCGTGGGTTTGTATACATTAGATAGACGTGCTAGAGTGTCGTGGGTTTGTATACATTAGATAGACGTGCTAGCGTGTCGTGGGTCTGTATATATAGATAAACGTGCTAGCGTGTCGTGGGTTTGTATACATTAGATAGACGTGCTAGAGTGTCGTGGGTCTGTATATATAGATAAACGTGCTAGAGTGTCGTGGGTTTGTATACATTAGATAAACGTGCTAGCGTGTCGTGGGTTTGTATACATTAGATAGACGTGCTAGCGTGTCGTGGGTCTGTATATATAGATAAACGTGCTAGAGTGTCGTGGGTTTGTATACATTAGATAGACGTGCTAGCGTGTCGTGGGTCTGTATATATAGATAAACGTGCTAGCGTGTCGTGGGTTTGTATACATTAGATAGACGTGCTAGAGTGTCGTGGGTCTGTATATATAGATAAACGTGCTAGCGTGTCGTGGGTTTGTATACATTAGATAGACGTGCTAGAGTGTCGTGGGTCTGTATATATAGATACACGTGCTAGCGTGTCGTGGGTTTGTATACATTAGATAGACGTGCTAGAGTGTCGTGGGTTTGTATACATTAGATAGACGTGCTAGCGTGTCGTGGGTTTGTATACATTAGATAGACGTGCTAGAGTGTCGTGGGTTTGTATACATTAGATAGACGTGCTAGCGTGTCGTGGGTCTGTATATATAGATAAACGTGCTAGCGTGTCGTGGGTTTGTATACATTAGATAGACGTGCTAGAGTGTCGTGGGTTTGTATACATTAGATAGACGTGCTAGAGTGTCGTGGGTTTGTATATATAGATAAACGTGCTAGCGTGTCGTGGGTTTGTATACATTAGATAGACGTGCTAGAGTGTCGTGGGTCTGTATATATAGATAAACGTGCTAGCGTGTCGTGGGTTTGTATACATTAGATAGACGTGCTAGAGTGTCGTGGGTCTGTATATATAGATAAACGTGCTAGCGTGTCGTGGGTTTGTATACATTAGATAGACGTGCTAGAGTGTCGTGGGTTTGTATACATTAGATAGACGTGCTAGCGTGTCGTGGGTTTGTATACATTAGATAGACGTGCTAGAGTGTCGTGGGTTTGTGTACATAAGATAGACGTGCTAGCGTGTCGTGGGTCTGTATATATAGATAAACGTGCTAGCGTGTCGTGGGTTTGTATACATTAGATAGACGTGCTAGAGTGTCGTGGGTTTGTATACATTAGATAGACGTGCTAGAGTGTCGTGGGTCTGTATATATAGATAAACGTGCTAGAGTGTCGTGGGTTTGTATACATTAGATAAACGTGCTAGCGTGTCGTGGGTTTGTATACATTAGATAGACGTGCTAGCGTGTCGTGGGTCTGTATATATAGATAAACGTGCTAGCGTGTCGTGGGTTTGTATACGTTAGATAGACGTGCTAGAGTGTCGTGGGTCTGTATATATAGATAAACGTGCTAGCGTGTCGTGGGTCTGTATATATAGATAAACGTGCTAGCGTGTCGTGGGTTTGTATACATTAGATAGACGTGCTAGAGTGTCGTGGGTCTGTATATATAGATAAACGTGCTAGCGTGTCGTGGGTTTGTATACATTAGATAGACGTGCTAGAGTGTCGTGGGTCTGTATATATAGATAAACGTGCTAGCGTGTCGTGGGTTTGTATACATTAGATAGACGTGCTAGAGTGTCGTGGGTTTGTATACATTAGATAGACGTGCTAGAGTGTCGTGGGTTTGTATACATTAGATAAACGTGCTAGCGTGTCGTGGGTTTGTATACATTAGATAGACGTGCTAGAGTGTCGTGGGTCTGTATATATAGATAAACGTGCTAGAGTGTCGTGGGTTTGTATACATTAGATAGACGTGCTAGAGTGTCGTGGGTTTGTATACATTAGATAGACGTGCTAGAGTGTCGTGGGTTTGTATACATTAGATAGACGTGCTAGAGTGTCGTGGGTTTGTATATATAGATAGACGTGCTAGCGTGTCGTGGGTCTGTATATATAGATAAACGTGCTAGAGTGTCGTGTGTTTGTATACATTAGATAGACGTGCTAGCGTGTCGTGGGTCTGTATATATAGATAAACGTGCTAGAGTGTCGTGGGTTTGTATACATTAGATAGACGTGCTAGAGTGTCGTGGGTCTGTATATATAGATAAACGTGCTAGCGTGTCGTGGGTTTGTATACATTAGATAGACGTGCTAGAGTGTCGTGGGTTTGTATACATTAGATAGACGTGCTAGAGTGTCGTGGGTTGTATACATTAGATAGACGTGCTAGAGTGTCGTGGGTTTGTATACATTAGATAGACGTGCTAGAGTGTCGTGGGTCTGTATATATAGATAAACGTGCTAGCGTGTCGTGGGTTTGTATACATTAGATAGACGTGCTAGAGTGTCGTGGGTCTGTATATATAGATAAACGTGCTAGCGTGTCGTGGGTTTGTATACATTAGATAGACGTGCTAGAGTGTCGTGGGTTTGTATACATTAGATAGACGTGCTAGAGTGTCGTGGGTTTGTATACATTAGATAAACGTGCTAGCGTGTCGTGGGTTTGTATACATTAGATAGACGTGCTAGAGTGTCGTGGGTCTGTATATATAGATAAACGTGCTAGAGTGTCGTGGGTTTGTATACATTAGATAGACGTGCTAGAGTGTCGTGGGTTTGTATACATTAGATAGACGTGCTAGAGTGTCGTGGGTTTGTATACATTAGATAGACGTGCTAGAGTGTCGTGGGTTTGTATATATAGATAGACGTGCTAGCGTGTCGTGGGTCTGTATATATAGATAAACGTGCTAGAGTGTCGTGGGTTTGTATACATTAGATAGACGTGCTAGCGTGTCGTGGGTCTGTATATATAGATAAACGTGCTAGAGTGTCGTGGGTTTGTATACATTAGATAGACGTGCTAGAGTGTCGTGGGTCTGTATATATAGATAAACGTGCTAGCGTGTCGTGGGTTTGTATACATTAGATAGACGTGCTAGAGTGTCGTGGGTTTGTATACATTAGATAGACGTGCTAGAGTGTCGTGGGTTTGTATACATTAGATAGACGTGCTAGAGTGTCGTGGGTCTGTATATATAGATAAACGTGCTAGCGTGTCGTGGGTTTGTATACATTAGATAGACGTGCTAGAGTGTCGTGGGTTTGTATACATTATATAGACGTGCTAGAGTGTCGTGGGTCTGTATATATAGATAAACGTGCTAGCGTGTCGTGGGTTTGTATACATTAGATAGACGTGCTAGAGTGTCGTGGGTTTGTATACATTAGATAGACGTGCTAGAGTGTCGTGGGTTTGTATACATTAGATAGACGTGCTAGAGTGTCGTGGGTTTGTATACATTAGATAGACGTGCTAGAGTGTCGTGGGTTTGCATTTATACATGTATGTGCAGTAACAGGATTTATTTTTCTTATACGAGTAATCTAGCTGCATCTACGAAATCAACCGTTCTGTTCTTGTGTTGATGTTGCTATGGTAACAATGCTATTGCTTAACTTTCTATAACAAAACTCGGTGAAACTGAACAAGAATAAAAACTCCTTTAATTTCTTATATTCTGTTCAAGATTTAAATACGTGTGGTGTAAGACATCAACGTGTTCGAGTAACCAGTTTGTTTTCTTAGATTCTAACCGACAGGTGGCGTGATTAGGAACAAGAAAGGGAACATTGTATCGGGAAAAGGAACGAAAGAAAGGAATATTTAATTTAATGACGCTCGCAACACTTTTTAATTACGGTTATATGGACATACGATTCAGGACCACAGTGGTATTTAGAGAGAAAACTGTTTTCCATTAGCAGCAAGGGGTCTCATATATGTATTATCCCACATACAGGTTAGTACATACCACTGACTTTGTTATACCAGTTATAGACGCGTGTGCAGGTAGTGGGTTTTGGAGGTCGACCTCCCCCCTCGCCTAATCAATATTGTTTTTTAATATATTTTCCAGAGAAGCATGACTCGACCTATAACCTTCACACGCCACAGTCTACAACCCCACCCCTGTTAAAATCCCTGGACACGCATCTGAGTTGTGGAGCACTGGCTGGAACGAGAAATAGCTCAACGGGCCCTCCGACAGGGATCGATCGTAGAGCGACCACGCGTCATTGGCTTACATTCCGCTTCACTCCCCGACGCTCCGATTGGAAAATAAAACAGTAAGGGGACTTGGACCAACTCACGCCACAGTCTACACCCCCACCCCTGTTAAAATCCCTGGACACGCATCTGAGTTGTGGAGCACTGGCTGGAACGAGAAATAGCTCAACGGGCCCTCCGACAGTGATCGATCGTAGAGCGACCACGCGTCATTGGCTTACATTCCGCTTCACTCCCCGACGCTCCGATTGGAAAATAAAACAGTAAGGGGACTTGGACCAACTCACGCCACAGTCTACACCCCCACCCCTGTTAAAATCCCTGGACACGCATCTGAGTTGTGGAGCACTGGCTGGAACGAGAAATAGCTCAACGGGCCCTCCGACAGGGATCGATCGTAGAGCGACCACGCGTCATTGGCTTACATTCCGCTTCACTCCCCGACGCTCCGATTGGAAAAATAAAACAGTAAGGGGACTTGGACCAACTCGTTAAAAGGGCAAAGCAATTAGAAACAACAAACAAACAACTCGATAAAAGGACATCTTAATCAATAAGGGGGTGGGGGGGGGGGGAGGGCGAGGGGGTATTAAAAGAGGGGGGAAGTAGGCACTTGGATATTTTAGGGGATGGTTCCTCTGCCTCTCCCCACACACGCTGGATACTCCAGTGTGCCAAGCTGTATATAAGTAAACTGGAGTTGTCTCGCTTAGAACAGTTTGTTCTATACTGAAAGTAGGTCTTCCACGAAAAGTAACACGTCACATACAAGGAAGTATTCAGCGACAAAGCGAGACATTCGGCAACTGTGACAGCTCAACAGTATTTCTTACTTCTATTTGTAAATAATGATATCAGACGTCTGTTACTTAGTGTTGACGCTATGGGACCCGTTGACTGTCTGGTTATACATAATACAACTACTAGACTAGGGCATACAGTCAAAAGTGGGGAGGGTTTAGTAGGTCATACATATCTCCATCTCTCTCTCTCTCTCTCTCTCTCTCTCTCTCTCTCTCTCTCTCTCTCTCTCTCTCTCTCTCTCTATCTCTCTCTCTCTCTCCTGAACAGCTGCTGTATAACAATTCCTGTCCATAGACATTACTATCACAATGAAATCAGCCCGACAGGTCAATACCAGTTGGTTGTATTATCCCAAATAAAATCTCATAGGCAACAATGTTAACGTCTGTGGTTAAAGCTGCAGTCCCTGTAGTTAGAAGGGCCGTAGTAAACGTGGTTCTTACTGCGTCTGAATCTTCTTAAATACCCGTAATGTAGCTGATTTTTAAAACGTGTGTGGCACCATGTTTCAATCGTTAAGAAAAGTATTGAGTTAACGTGCCCCGCGCACTACAGTCCCTGGAATATTTGTATTATTTAAGCATTTAGAATAGATGATCCAGTTCTGTTTGGTACACATAAGACCCACCACATCGCTATCGTTATATAGGAGAGCTGGGCAGTATACCGTATATACCGTTCGGTATCGGTATCATATCAATACCAATTTACCATACCGAGCAAATTTTAAAATACCGAAATTTCGGTACTGAAAAATCTTATGCACCATTTAATAAAGCACAACAAATATATCTGACGAACGCAAAATAGCTGAAAGAAAAAGAGAGCTGAGGTCCTTGTTTATGGAATTTAATTGTATTTAGATGAAATTAGCAGGTGAGACTTAACTCGGTCATGCATTTAAAGCCCAGTAGCCAATACCGAAAATACCGCTCGATATTGGTATCGGTATCGGTACTGTATCAATACCGATACCGAGGTAAATCACCCCCAAAATACCGATACTGATGCCGAACTTGTAATTTCAATACCGCCCAACTCTATATACCTAATTTCTCACCCCAGCCAGTGCACCACGACTGGTACATCAAAGGCCGTGGTATTTGCTATCCTGTATAT
>NW_024536784.1:0-8065 GCF_016097555.1 Gigantopelta aegis | reverse complement strand
AAAAGAAATTATGTAGGAAACTTCACGCCTGTAACGTACTTGTAAGCGATGTTCTACAGCTGTTGGCGAAAATTAAACAGTTCCACCGACAGCATAAATGTTAGACACGTTCCCTTCATTCACTTTCATAAAATATAAAATAAACACGAACAGAACAATTCCTTCCAATATAACTAAATGATCCGTGAAAATGCACAGCAGCTAGATGAAATGGCGTCGCTTATCAAATTTACGCCATTTACCGCATGACGTCATTTACAAAAAAAACTTATGAATGAAGTTTACACAAACAATACTACAGGCGTATTTAAAGCTAAACAAAATAAATTCAGTTATGTATTGTTAAAGTATGCATATAAATTTAATTATAAGATTTGACCGCAGTCATGTTTTGGTTCATGCAAGTATGAACCAAACAAACGATCTGCACACTTTTGTATGCGGAGTCATACAGTGTGCACATCGTTTGTTTTCGGTTCATACTTGCATGAACCAAAAAATAATTGTTAAACAAATTAATATTTAGAATCTCGTAATTATTTCAGTAAATTAATATAAAAAATTCAGTTAGATAATGGAATAGAAATTAAGGATCAGAACGAATTTTAAAAGAAACAAAGAAATTTTACCAAAATCTTTATTCCGCACCATCGTGGCAAAATGATGATGATATTAAAAAACTATCTCACTTTAGTTTTAATAAATTAACTGATAAAGAAGTGTAACCGGATGTTTTAAATTGCATATCACATACACTACAATTTTAAAACAGTTTACATATATTTTATTCTTTCTAACTCTAATAGTGCAAAGCTGTTTCTTATTTTGTTTCTATTGTTTTCCTGTGTCTTTGGTATTGTCAGCTTGGGTTGTGTTCACCCTCACCTCAGTGTTCAGGCCAGGTAATCGTTCAGTAGTAAGCTCATCTATTGTTTCTTTTGTTACCTGGTGTTCTCTGGAGTCAGAGACGTTTAAACATTCAAGCAAGACAGGTGGTTTTCTGCATTGCAAGTTTTATGGTTGATCAAGTTCTGCACGTCACAGTTATTAACAGCACAGGTAAATACAAACATATATTTTAAGATATAACCATGTGTTTTAAGTAGTAAACTAGATTAGTGTATGCATATTTTATGATAAGCCTTAAATTAGAACTTAGCATGTGTAAGCAGTTGATAAAACTTATTCTATAGCGAACGAGTTAAAGTAGTGTTTAATAATGTTTATAATTATATAGGGATATTTGTCTTCTAAGACGAATATTTGATTAGGTTTGATAATACAAATAAGTAAAATTTAATAACTAAATTAGTTATTAAACTACTTTATTATTAAGTGTATATATGAATATAGTCTATGTGTATATTTTATGTGCTCCTATTTATAAGTGGTATTTTGTTGACAGGTTATCAATGATGTAGCATAACCAGCATCATTATTCAAACGACATGACCCACAGTCGGTAGGTTAAATATTTACTTATATGTGATGTCGTAATTCTGTGTGTTATAGAATATACACACAGGTATTTATATAGTTTTATGACGTGCTTAGCACATGCTTAGAGCAATGATGTGATAATTAAATTAACTTTTGAATTATAATTATATTTGATTTGAGTCTGAATTGAAATGTATGTGTGTTAAATGTACATTAGTAATATAATATTGAAGTAAATTGTACTTAACCTGGAAAATGTAACTGATTTTATGTTCTTTTGTTACTCCAGGGTCGTTATAGAGATATATATTTGTGTGCGAATGTTTTTATAAACATCGGGATCTTCACATCCCTCCAGGTGATCCCTGAATAAAGACCTTAAACCCCAGCTGAAGTCTTCTTTGCTATATATAGAATCTTCGGTAACAGAAGCTGAAGAATTAGAGGGTGAAATAAAATATACGGAGGTATTAACATTTCTTAAAGCTATGAAAAATGACAAGAGCCCGGGGTCTGATGGATTTACGGCTGAATTCTTTAAAATGTTTTGGATGGATTTAGGACACTATATAATTAGATCTATCAACTATAGTTACACTATTAAAGAAATGTCTCATGTACAAAAGCTAGGTATTATAACATGTATCCGAAAACCTAATAAATCAAAAGAATTCTTTAAAAATTGGCGACCTTTAACCCTTTTAAACTGTACTTATAAAATGGCGTCAGGATGTATCGCGAATAGAATTAAAACCGTTTTGGATAAATTAATAGACAAAGACCAAACTGGTTTCGTTAAAGGAAGATACATTGGGGAAAATATTAGATTAATCTATGACATTATGTTATACACAGAAGAACATGATATTCCTGCATTACTGCTACTAATTGATTTTGAAAAAGCATTCGATTCTTTATCTTGGTCGTTTTTATATAAAGTGTTAGATATATTTAACTTTAAAACATCCATTAAAAACTGGATAAAAACGTTTTACAATAATTCTTTATCTAGTGTAATACAGAATGGATTTTTATCTGAAGCTTTCAAATTAGAAAGGGGTTGTAGACAAGGAGATCCTCTGTCTCCTTATATATTTATTCTGTGTGCTGAAGTACTTGCAATTATAATAAGAAACTCTAGCAATATTAAGGGAATCAGTATTGATGGCGAAGAATATTTAATTTCGCAATATGCAGATGACACAAGTTTCATTCTTGATGGTTCTCCCGAGTCTCTGTACAATACATTGAAGGTTTTAGATTATTATGCATATATATCAGGCCTATCAAAAGCTATATCGATCGGAAAGAAAACGTTTTCTAAGGATGTGTTCCATCGTACGCGGTGGAAGTTAGAATGGGGCGCAACACAATTTAATTTGCTCGGTATCAACTTCGCAGTTAACATGGAACAAATAATTGCATTGAACTATGATTCTAAAATAATAGAAATGCAAAAATTAATGAGGTTATGGTCTGTTAGAAGATTAACAGTTTTAGGAAGAATAACAGTACTGAAAACTTTAATAATGCCAAAGCCAACCCATCTGTTAATAGCGCTACCAAATCCAAATGACAAATTGATAAAAAATGTAAATACATTATTTTTTAAATTTATCTGGCAGAGCAATACTGAAAAACTGAAACGGAATCTAATAATACAAAATTACAAAACAGGTGGTATTAAAATGATAAACATATCAAATTTTATAACAGCCTTAAAATGCACGTGGATTCGAAGAATGTTTTTAAATAACTCAAAGTGGATAACTTTTAACTGTTTAAATCGGTTACAAACATATCTTTAAAAGACTTGATTATACAAGGCGATTATTTCCTAATGCGAAATATTGAACATGTCCGAAATACGTTTTGGAGAGACACCTTGTTCAGCTGGTTAGAGATACACAAATATCAAAAACCACAAAATGTTGAGGATATTTTAAGCATTAATATTTGGTATAATAGCAAAATATGTATAGGTAACAAACCATTTATATACAACATTTATATAGATAACGGTATTATATTTATAAATGATTTATTAAATGAACAAGGTGATTTTTATACATACGAACAGTTGGCAACAAAATATCATATAAATACAAACTTCTTAGAATATGCTTCACTTACAAGTGCTATTAAATCATTTATAAACAAGCTTGGAACAATAAGGGATGACACGTTCACAATTCTAAAAAATCCGGTTTTTTCATTTAAACTAAAATGTTTATTAAAAGACAAAAAAGGTTGTAAAGATATTTATGATATGATAACTTCACAAACTATAACCCCCAAAGCACAATTAAAATATGTGAACGAAGGGTTTATGTACGATACCAGGCAATGGGAAAAGTATTATGTTATTCCTTTTCGATGTGTAAAAGATTGAACCTTATCATGGTTTCAATACAGAATACTGCATAGAATCTTAACTACAAATAATTTTTTACACATGATACATTATGTTGATTCAAATGCTTGTGACTTCTATCAAAATTCTCCAGAAACGATACCACATCTATTTTTTGACTGCAATAAGGTTAACCACATTTGGGGAGCTACAAAACATTGGATACAGACTGAAACTGGAATTGATATTTGTTTTAACCGATATATTGTTATGTTTGGTATGGTTAATAATGAACACAGCAACTTTGTAAATTGGTTAATTATCAATATTAAATATTATATTTATAGTATGAAAGTACAGAAAAAAGTATTAAATATAAATGGAGTTAAAAATATATTGTGAAACAAATTTGAAATCGAAAGGTTTATTTCATACAAAAATTGTGAACATGAAATTTTCAATAATCAATGGACACAGTGGCTTAATCTTTTTAACTGAAACTTCTTATAAATAGCTTGTTTCGAATTACAGGTCTTTTCGTTTGTATTTGCAGGTTTTTTCGTTTCGAAATATAAGTCTCTTTTCGTAGCATAGATTTTAAGCCCCCCCCCCCCCCCCATTATTTATTTATTTATTTATCTATCTATCTATTCATTCATTAATGTCTTTCTATTCTATTGTATTTTCTTTCTTTCCTTCTACTTTTCTCAACTCTTTCCAAGATATGAATCATAGCATCTTGGCTTTCTTTGCCAATCCCCAACCATATGGGAACACTAGAAATATATTTATATGTTACATTACTATAATATTATGCATTTTCACTTATATAGCAACTCTATTGTAAGGCCATGAAATCAAGGCTCCCCAACCTTGACATGGTCAAACTTGGCTGGGGATAATAAATGAAAATATTTTCAATTTTATATTTATTGGTAAGTTGTTACATTTTTATGTCGTTGCATGAAGTGGACTATATTTTTCCGCGTATGATTAAAGGACTTTGTAGGTGAAATGTTTATGGATCGTTCTACAATAAACAAACCGCACGTTTAATATTTTGTTACTGTAATTAAATGGGCAAGAAAAATAATCAATCACCGTTGTGAGGTATAGATAAGGCAATTCCAACCCTCGGGACAAAATGAAGGACCTGACGTGTATAACACGTCATGAGATGCGTTGATTATGATTTAATGCAATCGTGCTGACGTGACATTAATTACGTCAAATACCTGTGAGGCTTCCACCCCTCTTGGAGAGTATTCCATAATAAAGTAAAATGGCAGATGGCGAGAAATTACGTTGTTTTGTTGTTGTTGGGTTTTTTTTTTGTCCTAGGAGATATCGGCGAAGTCAATATAGATTACATGGTTACAATCTGGTATGTGGAATCTGTGTCATTGTAATGGGTTTTTTTTCACGATTTCTGTCTTCGCAAATGTGAGGAATATATATTGGTAATTAAAAGTAGGAGAGTAATTTATCGTAATTGTTGACAACGTGGTTCGGATTTTAAAGACAAGACAAGAAATGTATTCTCATAAACTGCACCGAGTGCAGTATGGGGAAAATATAAACAAAATAAGTTACAAAGTGTTTTCTGTAGTGGTAATGGACATAATATTTGAGTAATATTAATCCGGAAGACTGACCCTCTCAATGGCATAGTTTATTTACATAGTTTACACAAAAGAGGTTTTTTTTTAGTTGTAGAAAGTAACTGGTAAAAGGTAATTGCACTTGCTCTGTTGGTATAGTAACTAGGTATATACTTATTTCGCTCAGTAGATAAAAACGTATATTTAAAAATATAGTGGAACTCATCACCAACATCAAGTGAAATATTCTCTTTTCTCTCTTAATATAAAACCATCTACTGGTTTCAAAAGGAAGTCTGACATTACCAGTTCTAAATTTACAAAGAATTCTAGCATCTTTTGTTGAGAGTTTCAACAAATAATTCTCTAATTTAAATTCATGCTTGAACATTCCGTAGTTAATACCTTTTGATGAGCCAAATTTATCAGTATTCCATTTTTGTAAGTACTGGTCACATAATATTCGCTTAACTGCATGTTTTAACCACAAAACATCCACCTGTGTACATGAATATATGTTACATAAACCACATTCATCTAGTATACGTTTGATAAAGGATAACCAAGTACATGGTATAGCATTAACGTTATGGTAATATTATGCCAATATGTATAATATACCAGACAATTTAGACTTTCTACTATTAACAACATTTGCCCAGTATGTAATCATTCTAACTTTAACACTAATAGACAGTGGGTCTCTACCTAATTCACCATAAATCATAAAGCTTGGTGTCGGCTTTACAACACATAATATATATTCGCAGAACTTGAGGTGTAATTGTTTAATGATATCTAAATTACTGAAGCCCCATATGTCACATCCATATAATAATATAGGTTTTACAATCCTGTCGAACAGGTCTAATTGACAATCGATTGATAAATTGAGCTGTCTGCATTTTTGTAATACAGAAAACATAGACTTTGAGGCTCGATTGATTAAATCTTTCTTAGCATTTGTCAATGACCCAGAAATATTTACTCAACACACGCCAAAGGTATTTAACTTAAGTTACGATTTCTAAGTTTTTATTAGTATACGTAAATTGATTATTTTTTGTTTTTAAGTTGCTTCTTGAAAAATTCAAAATTTTAGTCTTGGCTGCATTAACTTTAAGTTTCCATGTTTCACAGTATACTTGAAAACAATCTAGTTGATGTTGTAAATCATCTGCTGTTTCATCTAGTAGTACAGTGTCATCGGCATATAGTAACACAAATAACTTAAGATATACATTAAGACCTTTCTCAAGTGGATTTGTTACCGATTCAATACATTTTCTAGTTTTTGCAGCTAAAAATATTTCTAAATCATTTAAATATAATGAAAATAAAAAGGTGACAAATTTTCTCCTTGTCGTACACCAATATTAAATGGAAAATATTCAGATTTACAGCCATTGGGTACAATTCCAGATTTGATACCGTCATACATATTAAATATTATTCTGAAACATTTTCCATTAATATCGCAACTTAATAATTGTTGCCATAAACCAATACGCCATACAGAGTCTAATGCTTTTTTAAAATCAATAAAGGCACAGTACATATTTTTCTTTGTTTCTTTTAGTAATTCTAATAATGTATATAATACAAAAATAGTATCAGTTGTAGAGTAGCCTTGTCGGAAACCAAACTGATTTTTTGTAGTAATTCAATTTGATCAGAGAATACCGTAAGTCTATTATTAATTACAGATGTAAATAATTTTCCAAAACAGCTTCGCAATGTAATAGGTCGGTAATTTCTCGGATCAAGCTGATCACCTTTTTGCTTATATATAGCGATTATATTTCCTTCCAGCCAAGCAGTAGGAATTATTCCAGTATCAAATATAATGTTAAACAATGTAACATAAAATGGTAACAAAATATCACATGTTGAAATGATATATTCATTGATGATCAGGTCATTCCCAGATGATTTGTTGTTTTTCATTTTCATTATGCAACATTTTATTTCTTCACCTGTGATAGGCCTGTTAAGTACATTATTTGTATAATCCATATTTGGCATAATATCATCAAGACTACATTCTTCGTTGACACCGTCATTAGAATTCAGTTTCTTAAAATAATCATACATTGTATTGATATCAATACTGGTCTTGTTCTCATTGGTATTTCTATTCGAATTTAATATTTTCCAGTAATCTTTTGGATTAGATGATCTTAATCTTTTAAATTTATTCTTCATGCTAATTTTGTAAGATCTTAAGCTTTTGTCTAGTACTTTCTTATATTTACATTCTGTTTTTGTTACTTCATTTTTAAAAATAACAGAACGATATTTCTTATATGATCGTTTAGCTTTGTGATAATTCTGTCTAGCAGATTTACAATCTTTTGTGAACCATGGTTTACATTTAGTATGTTTTCCAGATTTTTTCTGTTTTGATTTTGTAGCACCAAATGTATTTTTTTGCAACTGTTAACAATAATTTACTAAGTTTATCAAATAATCCGTTGATAAATGTAACAGTAATAGTATTAAACTCAGTATTACATAACTGATCATGAAGTTCATGCATTGTATCAGTATTAATATTGCCACAAAAATCGTCTGTTTTGCTGCTATCCCACTTCTGTGGTTTATCAGATATATGTATCTCATCATTATCATTATCAGTTTGTAAAGTCTGATGAGACTTTAGCTCAATGGA
>NW_024536783.1:0-8190 GCF_016097555.1 Gigantopelta aegis | reverse complement strand
CCAAAAAAAACAAACACCCTAAACACCTCTTTACTACCCTGTAGTAGGTTACAAATGAATATATAACGTTATCTCTGTCACACTAAACAATTAAGGAAATATACACGTGATATTACTACAATGGCTACCTGAATGGTTAGGGCATCAACTCAGCACTATATTTATAGGGAAAGTATATAACAAGTCTTAGATTTATACAGCTGATTATTAATAGTTTTTGTATATTCTTCTAAAAGGGGTCATAAGATTTATTATCTCTATATTTAGTCTGCATGATGAAAGAAGTGGTTCTCAAGCTAAGCTTCGCACTATGTTGTCTTCGATTATTCAAGTAACTGCTTACACTTGTATTATGTCTATTGGAGAATTGTGGTCACTTATTAGTTCAATTAGTATACGAGTATGTTCATGTCAATGAAGAAAATGAAAAATGAACCAAGTTGGGTTGAGTATGTAATTCTCTCACTTATTCAGTGAGGTTTATTGATGTAAAGTTAGTTTTTGCAAGGACATGTTAATGGACAATAGAGCATAAATGGCATAATTATTATCAATGGAGATAGTGTGAGAATGTCTTTATAATAATATTTTTGTAAGGTGAACTGCTTTTTTTTCTTCTGTACAGAGGTCAGCTAGTTGGACAGATTAGGCATTAGTTACACTAATATTAATGTAAATTCTGTGTCATGGTATGTTTGCATGATATCAATTTCAAACAGGTTCTAGCCTGAAACATCCAGTTATACTCAACAAAGTATGGCTATTGGTACCCACTACATATCTTCCAAAAATAGTAACCCATGAGCACTGTACCTATCTGCCAGTAAGAAACAGTGGATGTGTCATGCTTGGCAAAGTTTAGTTATAGTCCCATCAGGCATGTAATAATAACTTACCATAGTTTATCTTTGATTCCGTTTTTGACAGGTGGTGTTGGTTTATATACAAGGCGAGGACAGATGACAACATGTTGACTAATCCAACTTTACCATTTAGGGGATTGTGACTGTGGTCAAGGAGCAGCTAATGGTATCATTTTTGTTATTTTTACCCAAAAAGTCAGGGAGGTTTTCATCAAAAAGTCGTTAGAAAGGACTGGAAATATCTGAGAAGCGACAGATCATTGTACCATTAGGAAACACAAAACTCTTTTGAGGAAATGGATTCACCCTAATATAAACATCAACAAACTCTCTACTTAACCAAGTATGAATCAGGTGGTTTTTTTGTTTAAAACATTAGTATATAATACAAAGCCATTAAAAATTTGTAACGATTTTAGTTTTTATGGGATTTTGTGAACTATAGCTGTTGTATAGAGTTATGTGAAATAGTGATTATTAATTGTCTAGTTGTTTTATTTTTTTGAGCTCACTTAAAAAGAGCATCCGTATACATTTGGTGCTTCTCAAATAAATTTGTAACAAGTTTTGCTACAAGAAAAACCCTTCTGTGTAAAAAATAAAATTTTACACACCATTAATCACACTAAACATTCTAGTTTACTTTATCATACCAATGATATCCTGTGAAACAAATATGATTTGAGTTACCGTTCTTGTCGTGGGTCAAAAGGTTTTACTCACAATAAACAAAGCCTCCGATTGAAAACTCTTGCATCATCTCATACTGTGAATATGATTAAAAAATACAATATTAATTTTGATACGATATTAGACAACACAACACCTTTTTGCTTTCATCAAGACATAGTCCGATAACTGCTCCTCCACTGCCTGGAAATTTGGTAGCTGAACCATACTGTACATGTTGGTGTGTGTGTGTGTGTGAGAGAGAGAATGCTGTCAATATCAGTTATTGATATGCCACCATTGACCTTCCTATATTAAAGTAATTGCTGATATGTGATTTGTGTTTTTGTGACAAGTTTGTAAATGAACAGGAACTGTAAACTTTGATCTTGAAAGTAAGAGCAACTAACTCCTCAAGTGTATAACAAATATTGAACATCTGCTCTAAATATTATACACATCATTATTATATCATGTCATAACTAAAGCAAATGTTTGTATTCAGATAAATTGTATACATAGACTTTGCATATTTGTTGTGTATGATTGTGAAGAAGTGGGAAATTTGGTAAGTATGGAATTTTGAAAATTGCTCTTAAAATGGCGTTTTTGGCCAGTTAAAATTTGAGAATTTAGCGTTAAGAAATAAATACAATTATTGTGACTTTAGTAGCAAAGACAAATCAACTAGTTTGATGGATAGGTAAGTAAACATACCTTTCTACCTATTTCATATCATTCAAAATTATCTCCTCCTAGTGCCTCATCTGTATACATTTTTCTAAAACACAATTGTAACATGTAATTTAACTCGTAGTGAATATTATATGAAATACATTTTTACCTTCGAAGGTCAAAATTTGTGTCATCAACGATGCAAGTCTACAAACAAAGATTGCACACTTTAATTAACTGCATGATAGCGTTGTTTTTTTAAGAATGTTAAATGTATGGATTTATTGTATTGTCTTTCTAACACTTACTCTTCGTGATCCTTTCTTTCAATGGCATCTCTATTGGAAATATGAAGTAAGAGTGATTTATATAATGTGATTGTTTACTTTGCTTTGTCTGTGATAAGAGCAAGCTGTTGCATTCCTTGAACAATTTCTTCATCACCTAACAAAATTAACGATAATTTATGATGTTCACAGTTATTAATGGTAGATATACCATATAGTAGTAAGACTATAATATATATTTATGTTTAACTTGACATATTATAATTTTGTCTTTTCATGTTTTATTCTCAATTAAAATTATAAAATAGCACTTCCTGTTAATGAAGTCCAAGTATGTAATTAAAATATAGTTCCAAAGTAGCTATATAGCTGTATTACCAATAAATAAAGTGCATGTAATACTATAGAAGCACATATAAATTCATATATTAAAAACATGAAGTGAATAATCTTTATTTATTGCTTTATTTTTCGACATACCTTGTAGCCATCTTTGTTTTTACATTACTATGCATTTTCCCTATTAAACAAAGAAAATATATTTTCATATACAAAGGAGTCATTTCTTCTATTACCCTGAATCGCTAGGATCAGCAAGATAAGCTAACCACAATGGTGGCAGATTTGTAACTTCTAACATTTCATAGCTACCTAGTATATACAATACTGTCTAAATGTTATTATCATTTCTCTAAAAAACTGACCATACCTTGACTCTCAATGACATCTTTATTAAAGTCCATATAACCAGTCCCTAATAAACCTATAAATATATATTAAATTATATTATTATTATATTATTATATATTTAAGTATAGGCATATTAAATATAATAACTCCTGTTTAAGATGGCTGCATAGCAACAGTTTATACGCAAGCATTCATTCAAGAAAATTTGTTGGCGCATTGAGGTACCATTTTTGTATTTATGATCACATATATAAGTATAAGCATATTTAATATTGGAGAGTTTTATTTTATTTTAACATATTGTTTTAACTATTAAATTGATTAGCAGAAACTGTTGACATTTCTACCTGAACTACTCTGTCCCTGTAGAGCCAGCTTGTATAACAGTTCTTTCATCTCTACATCAAGAACGAACTGAGGTTGTAATGGTTTAGGTATGTCCTATAAAAGAATGAAGAGGCAAATCAAAAGTAAATGGATTAATGAAAAGAAGGGATTGGATAAATGGATGAATGGACGGATGACAGTAGACAAAAAAGATGAAGAGAGACAGTACCTTTTCAGTTAGTTTAAAGAATCTCATGAGACATTTGAAAGTTGCACAAACAATGCACTATACCAGCTAATCCCTACATTAAAATAAAAAAAAATGAAGTGAGTGGTCGTTTCTTGACCATCACCAAGTCATAATGGATATTTTATAATTAATGGATAACAATAATAGGAAATTAATTCATTCTACTCTAAAAACTTAAACATCAGAACTATAATAATTATAATTAATAATAAAGTATTAATTTTTACATTAAAATATAAGTTCAATACTAGTAGATTAGCCAATAACTAACTACTTGTCTTGGTATGTTTGTTTCATAACTGAGAGTGAAGTTCTTTTTAGCTAAGGCAATTCTATAATAGAAAGTGTTATAATATTGGACATCAACTGTATATCCTACCCCTTCAAGGCACAGTACTGATAGAAACATTTACAAGTAGCTTGTAATAACCGCAAACCACCTAAATATCTAGCAGATAATAAAAATATAAGAGATAAATTGAAATAGATTAGCATTTTAGATGAATCTTAATAATAAGGTATTAGAACAAGTTTTTGGTATTGGAATGAGTCTTAGTGATATGGTATTGGAATGAGTCTTAGTGATACGGTATTGGAATGAATCTTAGTGATATGGTATATGGTATTGGAATGAGTCTTAGTGAATACGGTATTGGAATGAATCTTCGTAATATGGTATATGGTATTGGAATGATCTTAGTGATACGGTTTGGAATGAGTCTTTTATAGGGAACATAACAGAGAGGTCAAGGATAAGAAAAGGGAGAATAAAACATCTTACCCTTCTCTTTGACTTATTCCATAAAGATTCAGATAAACTACCAAATTCAGTAGGATCATTTAAAGGTGCAAGTTGAGTTTCTAAAACATCAGATAATATGGTGATCTTACATTATATACACTGGTCTGTCCTTACAAGTTTACTTGATGGAGTGATAGAGACTTCAGCCCAAAAGTTTTTAAATACTAAGAGCAATGGTTTTTCCATTAAAACCATCAGAAGGATTACCAATTAATCCAATCCTGTAATAACAAGCACATCATATTAGATGTGTGCATGTGTTAAAGTTACAATTGACACTACTTAATGATAATAAAGGCATGAACACAAACCTAGAGATTGACCCATACTGTTGAAGACACACCCACTATCTCTGACAGTATAAACATGTATATACTTTTTTAAAGCTTAAAAAAAAACTGTTTTCGTAATTCAGTGTAAACACAATGAGAACTCTGTTGTTCCTTACCTAGCGTCCATGCTCTACACGTAATAGTGTCAGTGTCAGAGGATATAGGAGATTTTTCCCTTGGAAAACAGCTTTATCCTTTCATATACTCATTTAAATGAATTTGACCAATTAGTTGAAACGAGTGGGCAGTTTCATACCATATACCATTCTCTTTTGTTCAATTACCAAGACTACAACAATATAATGTTCATATCATGTGATTGTCATGTGATTGTTATGTGTCTAACCATAAAGAAACCAAAAGCCTTTGACTACAATCTTGAAATGTGATATTATATTCTGATAAAAGAGATAATGTGATTTTAAGAAAACAATAAAAACCTATAGAGGAAATAGACAGTTCGTTACATTTGTGAGTTGAATTAATATTCAATTGATATTCATAGTATAATATTGCTATGAATATTTAATTAAGTGCTTCATAATAAGTAACTACCTTACTAGTTTATAGTCAGCCATTCCTAAAATATATATAGTAGTATTTACTACAAAGTTTACTGAGCTTGAAATGAAGGGAGCTATATATGCTGTTATTTATACATGTAGTCTATGTTCCTTCCTAACTACACCCAACTTAGGGACTAGGCAGCTGTGAATAAAATAAACTGGAAGCTAATATACTACATTTTTGTCTGGATATTTAGAGAAGAAGTCTCATAAGAAGTCTTGTATTCGTAGGAGTCCTCTATACAAACAAGACATATTATAGTGCCTAATTTGTGCAGATAGAGCTGGGCCTACTCCTTAGTCTCAAATACTAAGCAATGCCTGTCATACAAATGTTCCTACTCACTGCTGTTTAATTTATCATGACAGCCAAATAGCCTTTGACCAACACTAACCTGTCATGTAACCATTTTTATTGTACCATTCTTATATAGTAAATAAACTTACAGGACTGGCTAATCTAGATGATGTTTCATGTGGTTTTTGGCTTCTCCAAAAACTTAACGATTCTTAGTAAAAGTAACAGAAATCATACAATATTAAATAGTTCAAGTTATTACAATAAATTTACCTTCTGTTGTGTTATCTACTTCAACAATGCCACGTTGTTCTGTTGACTCTCCCTTCTTCCAATTCATAATAGATCAAAAGATCACTTTTCTAAATTAAATAAAAAACAAGAATGAAATCATTGTTCTTGTTTGTTTCTCATGAAATATCTATAAAATCTTTACTTTAATGGCGAATACTATGAACACATTAAAGTAGTGAGTTTGAATATTATAATACTGTTAATATGACTTGTAATTGCTCTTATATAAACTTCACTACTAATGGCTACTATTTAAATGATTTTTATTCTAATAACTCTAATAGTTGGTATAGCTAATGTGGTCATATCACTTTTCATTTGAAAAATATCAGTTTCGTACTTTGTGTTTGAAATAGTCCAAGAGCTGCTCCACACTAAAGTTCTGATCAAATAACATATCTCCTGACACCTAATGAGAGAGAGAGAGAGCTCTGGCGTTAAATATCAACTGTCTATTAACTACCACCATAATATTTGTGTTTAATCTTCTTTGAGCATATTGCTAGCTCCAGATCAGCAACACAGCGCATGACTTAACAAAGACGATAACAAAAACAAACTATTAATAGCAAGTGTTTCAAATCAAAATAAATTGTTAAACAAAGTCTAATACTTGTGTTGATTAGTAAATATTAAGACTTAAACACACTAGATAGATAACACTAATATTATTGGAAAAAATCAAAAATAACTTGAGGAATGCTAGCATGACAGAAGACACAGTAGTGGGAAAATATTATTACCTATTGTCTATGTTAGTTGAGCCATTATTGATAATGTGTCAATAGGAAACTCATTTGCCGTTGCCCATCGTTCATAATGTTTGTATCTTGAAGGAAGGAAGGAGAGAGGGTTGGAATAAATGAAAGGACAAAAGAAAGGAAGGAAAGAATTGAGAAAGAAAAGAGAGTGCTCAGAGGATATAATAATAATGATATGGGAATACAATGCTTGACTATAGTATATTGTTAAGCAATGTAAATTCATATTATGTCAAATTGCAGTGGGACCTACTGTTGGCATTCGTCACTAGATTAGACATCTTTTGAATTTGCTGACGACTAAAAGAAGAGTAATTATATTCATGAGTGTTTTAGTGATTACATGTACATGTATTGACAAGACTATATGTTATTGTTACTACTATTATCATTAATTCTCTCTTTCTCTCTATTACCTTTTTAAGAACTGCCACCAACAATCCAGTATTCGTTCTCCATCTTTAATTCAGTAGCTGGGCCGAGCAGGTAGGAGAGCTTTAGGGATGTTAATGAGATCAGTGAACTGCCCACTCTTATCTGCCTAAATATAAAATTAATAAAATTATTTATCAAATTACAAGTTGATTTTCCAGGATAATGAGGTGAATATACTAGACACAAATATTAAAGAAACTCCTTAACTCAATGTACAGATAATTTGACAAAATTGGTGTGTAATGGGAGCATAGTTTGTAATACATGAGTCTGTAATAATTTATAGATGAAGCATTAAAATTTGCCAAATTCTCAAATTAAAACAATCTAGCCAAATTTTTTAAATATTATGGTATCATTATTAGAGGTTGGAGTTAAGACGGCCAGGTTTAATATCACAGACACTGCCCTGCCCCCCTTGCTAAAGTAAATATAATTTTGATTGGTACCATACATTCTACAAGATGTTTTTTATTTCATGAATTGTATGTATGATCACTGTCTAGCAACAAAACTCACCAATATCGCCTTTTCTAGCAACTCTCCGTGGCCAGCCACCATGATAACCACAAGCCATCTCCCATAATTAGATGATTTTTATTTAACACGCGGCACATTTAATATCGCATTCCATAGGAGTTCCTAAGTTTAGCTAGAGAAAAAGAGAAGAAGGGTTGTTTTTTTGTTTGTGCATTCGAGCAAGAAACTAATACCAGAATAAGAAAGTTGATAAGAAAGAGCGCTCGTTTTTTCATCATACTTGTGATGGCCTCGGAACAGATTTTCACGTATCCAGATTCGAAATAACAGAGAGCCTTCTAGACAGGGTTTTCAGTTCTCCGTGTCAAGCAGAAACCGCCGAGTTCAAGATCTGCGAGACTGTGCTCCACATTTTGCTCCCCCGATGGGTGGTTCCTCCCGAGCAACTCTGACTGGATCTA
>NW_024536782.1:0-8221 GCF_016097555.1 Gigantopelta aegis | reverse complement strand
AAGAATATTGCTGAAAAAATTGGTGGGAACCCAATGAAATTTAGGGTGGATGTTGAAGGTTGTGGCGTTAATGATTGTTGGGTGAGGTGGCGCCCTTTAAATTCCGGGGGCCCCGCCCCTTCCCCCATTCATAACCTAGAGTACATTCGATGGTAATATAGTCACATTATTACTAAGTTTTACTAACATCAGTATTAATGAAGGCCTAATATAAGATAGTTCAGATAGAATATAATATGATAGGTTACTCTTGTTATATGACGAGAGGGCTGATAGAAACTCTCCTCTATCTCCTAAATATCATTGTTATATTACATGATATACCAGTCCATCCCTATTATATTAGAGAAAGAGACCAATTAAATTAATACAATCACAATCTGTAGTGCATTAATATGGGCTAATATACTAATAGAATAATGGCTACCTATATTATAACTAATACTATTGAACTATTATAGTATAAAAATGTAATGTTCTTTTTACTTACTTTATTACAAAGACAAGAATCCATTAATAGAGAACATAGACCATGTCCAGACACGTTTGGGCATATACATCTAATATAATAATGATGATAAATGTGGTAATCTAATAGTGTTAATATCATATATTATGATATTAACAGTATTAATTCACATATATGACGAATGATGAAAAGTTGTCAATCAGAAATAATAAAGATTTTCAAAGTTAAATAGACCAATAGTTTTATCTGACGGTTAGTAAAGAGATATATTCCATTACAAAACCATTACTGTAATATATTCATAACAATTTAATTAAAGCTTAGGGTGTTGTCACTTAATGAAATGATACTCACGTTGTTTCAAACAGTTAGCTCCATAGAAAACCTTTATGCATTCTAATATGATGCAGAAACTAAGAAAGTCAATGTTACACAATAAACGCATGTATTAATCAGTGCTATTAATATAATGTAAAATAGAATTTATAGAATATAATTATAACTAATTATTTAGACACTTTATGAGATAATAATAACTAATAGTTTCTTTATAAATCAACTAATACATCATTAATATATTAATAAAAAAACCCAATAACTAGATCATACTCTTAATGAGTCAAACAAGAGCTAATTTGTATGTGGTAGTCGCAATATTTCTTATCTATGGACTTACTTCTATAGCAACCAAATCCATAGTAACCAGAAGGTGGACAGATACATTTACCATTAATTGGATCACAATGACCTCTGCCATAAAACGTAAACAGGAAAAATGTACAAACCTGGTCCATAATGATTAAAAGAACATGCTATAAAAGATATAGTAAGTGTTAGTTAATTAATATAGTTAGTATATCTATGAAAACTTAAGTTTATCACGAACTCTCGCTGACCAGCCACATCACATTGACATGTCCTATTAGAGAATTAAAAATGTGCTCTCTCTCTCTCCCTTCTCTCTCTCTCTCTCTATCTCTCTCTCTCTCTCACCATCTTTGACACTCTCCACGACTACTGCAAATTCACTTAGGGAACAATTCAACAGTCACATATTTGCTCCAACCCATGGCCCTGATCACATGAGAATGTTCCCATGTCACATGACCCATGACCAGAACAGTCAGGCTCCAAACACTCTACATCATGTATGCCATAAAATGGTAGAGACAGCAAGCAGAGGACAACGATATCAGAATGAGATTTACTATAAGCGAAGAGAAACAATAACTGGTTACAATATACTATTAAACTAGTTTAACTGGTTACAATATACTGTTAAACTAGTTTGATTAGTTATTAACTTACCAGTGATCAGAGGGAGTAGTTCATAAGGAGTCCATTTGTCTACTAAGGATATTTGATCCTCCTCCATTCTAAATTTATGCAGTAATTACACCCTCGTTCTAATTAAATATCAGCAAATTCATAAGATTAGCTCTAAATGGTTTGTGAGTAAGAGAGAGAGAGAGAGGTAGTGAGCTAGATATAGGCTATTACTACTAATATATACTTAATAATGATAATCTATCATTTGTTATATCTATTAGTAAAAATATGTAGCAAAAAAATTAGTAAGGTCTTTATGTACTCATAATACAAGTACTATTATCTAGATATAGTAGCCATATTAGTGTAATTAAATGTTTAACTTAGACTCATTAACCACAGTAGTGTAAGTAAACAATTAATAACAACATTTAATTATTGTTCTGAAAGTGTAGTCAGAAGTTAGTCTAGTAAATAAAAGTCAGAGAACTAAATATTAACATTTAAAGAAAACATTTTATTGCTAACTTATATAACTAATTAACACATGAAACATTCTAATTAGGAAATGGTTTGTATTTTTAATTAAACTAAACATTTTATTAAACTTTCTATAATAGCACTAAATTAATATACAGTCCATTAAATCAATAAACAAGACACGTCCATAAAACATAAGTTCATAAAGGTTATTATTAGTTAAGTGGTTTCTTTTGTTTGGGATTTGTAAAGTGGTACAAATACAGTAAATTAAATTTGTATAAAAAATTTAAATTTACATCAATTAAATATGCTAGACAGTTTTTTTAAATTACCAAATCAAAAAATAAAGCCTTGATCACATGATATGGTATCTAAGTATTAATGAGATTGGCAAAATACCTTAAACCTACTTTGTATGGACTTATTTATAACTACAACAACTGTTAAACAATAAAATCTGAACTTATAAAAATTACTAAATTTAACAGCTGCAATTAACAGTAGTCTTTATTAGTAGAAGGTTTGGGTTTAATGTAATAATTCTTGTCATTAAAGGAACTTTACCTCTACGATGGGTCTGTCCTTCAACTCTGCCATGGACTAGCCTTCCATATTTATCATGACAATAGCACTTCTTGCTGAGATTACATTGACAAAACGTCTCCATTTTACCAGTCTCCTCATGTTCAGTCAACATTCTAGATACATACTTTCATTAACATAATTGGTCCCATTTCTCACCAACCATATTCACCCATAACCAGGTTGTCTAAACGGGTTTGATGATATTATCTAACTACTCCTCTGTGATATACCAACAATAATGTACCATCTTCACGAATACAAAAATTAGCATTTTGTACACCCTCTCACTGGATGAACCAATGTCCATTAGAAACAATTTACCTAAGGGCAACGACCATTGGAACATTAAAGTAGCAGCATTAGCCAGCTACTCGGCAGCCATGTTTTCTTTTAGCAGCTGTTTCTAAAACAGTGCTTTGGTGTTAAATAATACTTGGTTTGACACGCACCTTTATGAGAGGTTCCAATATTGATATGTGTAGTATGGATGATTAACGAAAGTGATTGTACCAACTGCATATCGTCTATCTTAAAGGTCCCTGATGACAACATCAGCCCAAATTTTAAAGTTTTTATATCAACTGATTTGATGATGGTGACTTCGTTGATATTTTAAATACTTCTACTGTTCTATTTTTCCCATGTTGTATAAACACATCTACTAATTTCACGTGATGTCCTCGTGCTGCCATGTTTGGTCAATGGTAAGGAGGTCAGGATATCACCCGGGAAAGGATCCGTAATCTGATTGGTCAGTTAGAACTGACTGAGTGGTTGTACTCCATAAAGTTACTAGAAAAAAATATATCTGAGGAGTATTTTCTTCTTCTTCTCTTCGAAAAAAAAAGGCACCAATCTCAAGATGAAACCAAAATAGCTTCATGACAATATTACAGCGCTTGATATGCAATGGGTGGAGCCTGCAATAGTGAGCAATGATCACAGCCAATGAATTATGAATAATTATTAACTCTGACATATTGACTGGCTTTGTGCTAACAAGACCGTCCAATCCTCACAGTGTCTGTTTGGTAGCATCCGCACTGTTTACTTATTTCAAACAATAAAAACAAGCAGTCAGTCTACAATATACATACATAGTATTAGCTTACTGAGTTTATAAGTCTATTACAATTATCATATATTGCTAATACGATGTTGATACCAGTGCAGCTTTCAAGGCACGCTGCCTATGAAAAGATCAATCGATTTTATGTACAGTTCCCTTAGTAAATCGATAGGAACATCTTCATCCCATGACCCATATAGTAAGCATAATCTTACTTCGATGGAAATCATTGGTGGTTCAGGAAGACTCTTATAAAACCATGGCATGTTGGGATGCCAGTACAAACAAGGACCTTCTAAAATAAGACAAATTCTGTCAATCCCCATAGTAAAATCACTAGCATAAAGAAGCCCAGTAAAACTATGTCCAGAGGCAGTCCTGCCTCACAAGTAGTAATCCCCCAATACCGACAAATGGTGGAGGAGCATTATAAGAGTAACCTGTATTACAAGGACAATCGTTTAAAGATTACCCATTCTGATGTTATTCCACAGCATAAGTCCAGATGTGTTTACGTGGGTTACTTCCGTGTGTAATAGAATATCCACAAACAGGTTACTATCAATTACTGCAAACCATTTAAGTATCCGTGAAATGGCACTGGTGAGTGATATTGATACCCCCTCATTTGTCCACAGACCTTGGAGTAATTAAACCCATTCAAGGAAAAAATATTGAATTGCAATCAACTGAGCACTAGGACTGCTTCCACACAGGTTATGATTAATATGTTATAAGTTAATTCAGTATTCCATTAGGGACATGTGCCACCTGGCTTCAGTCATATTTACATAGGCTACTCTAATCCATCCTCCCTTCTTCCATCACAGTAGTTGGTTATCCATTTTTGCAATTAACTTGTTGTACTTCTCCATTTAAACCATATATAGAATAGTTTTCCAGCCTGAGCTGAAGGATTAGTCTCAAGAATATGTTTTTCAAGAAACTTTTTTTGCATTAATTTCTGAATTAATTGTATGCTGATGTTGAAGAGAAAACTGCATTACTTCATCTGATAGCTGTGTTGTTTTATCCAACAGTATTGTCCATCAACTATTTCCGATAAAACACTCTGTTTCTCTATTTGTCCTGAATGGGAGAAGTATAACAGGATGGAGCGCACTAGTACTACTGACATTAGCTAGTAGCGGGGTTGCCAGTCCAAAGTCCTCAAGTTCATACTCCTCGGTCTAGAGTAATTCGCATTCACAATATGAAAGACAGTAGACATGGAACATCTTGTTCTTTCAACTTGAAGCTGTGCAGCACAGAGCGGACAATCAGTGCTAAGAATAAGGCTCGAAAAGAACATTATTAATTGCATGCCCAGTGCTATTATGCTAGTACTGATAATATAGTGACTTATTGAAGTTTAATGTAAGGAAAAACATTACCATATTATTCCTGAAATAAAAATTATCCATGACAAACTATACAATACTAATGAAATTTGGTATAACTGTTTGATCTCATCATGAATATAAATTAATAATAATTTACAGGAAGAGACCTCACACATATAGATTGCTATTATAGAAACACAGACTGGATGAAAACTGCGTGACCAGAATCAGAAAATGACCACTGAGGTAAGAGCATTTATATGACAGTTCTGTTCACTGTTGTGAAGCTATCGACTGAGCACCATGACATCACTGGCAACTGCTCACTCAGTGTCATGATCAAAGGGAATAATCATAAAGAAAGTAAATATAATGGGTATGTAGTTTTATTGAACCAAAGTATTTGAAATCATGTGATCCAAAACAGTCTTTAAGACTGCTTGGCATAAATAACGAACAAGCCAGAAAAGATTATAGTACAAATAATCTACTTGAAAGCATACTTAGCTATGATGAGATTTTCCTTTCTACTTATGTTTCAACCATTCACATCTAGCCACATTATAAGTACTGAAGTGGTTGATCTGCGTTGCTATTTAAGGGCACCCAATCTCAAGATAAAAGATGCATAGTATATTCCATGACAGTTATGTTTGCAAATGGGTGGAGCTGAGCAATGAGACATGCCTCAATTAGGAAAAAACTATAGTTAACTCCGCCTTTAAGATGGCGACCAAGAAGACTGGTCCCTTGGTCCAGTGAAAACACACTTGTAACAACACGTAGAAGTAGTTTTACTTCAGAAAGGTAAGTAAAAAGAGAAAATTAGTATTTAGAAGAAAAAAGGTCTGCACTGTTTTGTTATGTATGTGTTACACCGTTGCTATCAATTTGCGATCATGTGATTATTAAATTTGCGGTTTTCACTATTATTACTTGGAGTTTTGGTGAGATATATTTGAGGACTTTGTTGCTACTATTACCCATCATCACCTAGTGATGCAGAAGCAGTTGAAAGGTTACACTTAAAATTGTTATCTTGCTAGCATCTTTAAAAAGTTACTGTCCTTTTCATTAGGAAGCAAACTGAGGTACGTTTTTAAAATTATGTTCAGGTTCTCTCTTGGTTGATCCGATTAGAGATAACACATCCTATGGTAAAGTAATAACACTCATCTCTTTAACTATTTAGTTCCTAATTGAGTTATTATATCCCTTGTCTCCTTAATATATTATAATAAATGTCTCCATTCACTGACCTACAAATCTATTCATTTAGATATCCTTCAAAGACTGCAAGACATACGAAATTACAAACCACAAAGACAATCAAAGTATGTGAGGCTATATAACAGTGGTACATGTAGTAGGTAGAATCTATACTCATATAATGGAGAAATGTACATATATATGTAACATACATATATATGTATGTTAATAGTCCAGTTGTGTTTCTATCTAAACAATAGATGTGTTAATAACTGTAAATATAACAGGTAATACTGATGAATCCTTGTTAATAGTATAACTAATCATTGAGAAGAATGAGTATGTATATTGCAATATAAATTGACTATAATTAAAGATAATTTAAGTAAAAATTTTGATAGTATAATTCTAAATTGAAACTGTACTTAAACTATTCTTTTTGATATTTTTGATAAATATATATATAACTAATACAAGTTTGTTTTCATATAGAGCTCTCTCTTCTTTTCAGAATTCCAGAAAAATACTTTCATTGTTATGGTAGCTACTCTCAAGTGACAGAGATGTTAGAACGGAATATATCCGCATCCTTATCAATCATTAAAGTAGGTGAAGTCTATTATATGATGTCATAATGGAATGTCATTTATTTAGGAGGAGAGACGATTGATTTTCGTATAACATATGGTAATATAGATGCTGTATTATCTCAAATATTAACAGTATGTAAATATAGTATATATAATTTATATTAACAGTATGTAATATATAGTATATATAATTTATATTAACAGTAGGAAATCATAGTATATAAATTTATCTTAACAGTATGTAATATATAGTATTATAATTTATATTAACAGTATGTGATATATAGTGATATAGAATTTATATTAACAGTATGTTAATATATAGTATATATAATTTTTTATGAAGGCTTTGTTTATTGTAGCTTCAAGGAGCAACAAAATTTACCTAGAAGAGATTCAAAATTCTCTGTAAGTCAATAAATACTTTCTGGTTACCCTCTCTCTCTCTCTCTCTCTGTGTGTCTCTCTCTCTGTCTGTTGCTCTGTCGTGTCTCTGTTGTCTCTGTCTGTCTCTCTCTCTCTTCTCTCTTTAGATTGAAAGTATAGTTTCAGTCGAGAGTCAGAAAGTTCTTTCAACACAAGTTGGTTGTGGAAAACCTGTATGAAGAGAACTCGTTTAGAAAACATAGTGGTTGTACACAAAATTATATGAAAGATATGTGACTTTGAAGTTCATTGTCATGTGACTTTCTGTAGGTGAGCGTGTGACTCCATTAGTATCTAATCCTGGTCGCATTATGCTGACATATCGAGAATATATTTTCAGCATTTATAAGTAGAAGTGGTAAGTAATTAACAGTTAATTACAAGGGGCCTGGTTCTTATGAGTTAACTATTACAGGACCCCAGTGGTTAAATTAGAACTCGCTCTTCATCCACAGTATGCAATGAAACGTCGTTATATGTTAAGGGACCCGTAGTAAGTAAGGCTATATATGAACAGGGGATCCACCCATTTTATTTTCATTCAATAATTATTAGGGGCTAGAATTATATACTCGTGGAGGACAAAATATTTTCTTGGTCTTCCATCCCCCTTAAGAGGAACTCCCTGTATGATAAGTAATTAATATACGAAGAGGTCAAAGTAGAGACGACAGATTAATAGAGAAGACCCAACAATGGCAGCCTGGAGAAATATCTAATTACAACTACCTTATGTTCTAATTGTAAGCAGTTAATAATTATTTTTAAACTATACTAG
>NW_024536781.1:0-7869 GCF_016097555.1 Gigantopelta aegis | reverse complement strand
TTTTTTCCTTTTAACAACTTCAATATTTAATTTAACTTTTTGAAAATAGTTCCAATCAATGTAACAATTAATAAAAAAGACACTTATTCCCTACCATAAATTTAAAGATGAAAGTTCATTTTTGGGGATAAATGCAACATCCCAAATGGTCAAGGATTGTAAAAGTGGTTAAATAAGTAACGATTATTTATTAATTATAATTTTACATATTATTATATTAATAGGAACTCAATAAAACATTCCAAAATAACAACCCACTATTTAAACTGTTACTGGTAAAAATTTGCCTTTATAATGGTATTCAATTCAATCAACATTAATTTACTAATATGTTTACACAGATTAATAACATTAATAACAACAACATCATATAATTTAATAAATAAAATATAATATACACAACTATTATGTCAACTTTAATATAATATATATTATATTACTAACCGTTATCAGTATGTTACTATAATATCTAGTGCATGTAATAATGATGTAATGATAACTCAGTATGGATCTAGTGAAGACAACCATGGCTACTACTGATATTGTTAGTATCTATTATATTAAAATGTACAGGTATGATTATATTAATAACTAATGTACTATTTTATTTAGTTTTATTATATAGCTGTTCAGTTCATATTTACTCCATCTCCTAACATTGGAGTCTATCAACTAGCACATTACCAATGTTCAGTGGATCATACTGGTGTGGGTATTACTTGGTATGTTAATGGAACAGGTTTCTACTAACAAGGAGATTATTCAACTTGATATCATCACAAGTGGAGCAGCATCTACTGCTTCTAATCTTAGTATACATGGATATCCTCAATATAACAATACAGAAGTATATGTTATTTGCCTCAGGACTTTTGAATGCTATGGATCCTAATAGTTTCTATTACAACTATGATAATGCTACTCTAAGAATACAAGGTAACATACTCTCTGATAAATGTCATTATATCTCCTTTCATTAGGTAAACTAGCTGATGTCAACAACTTAATATGTCATGTACAACGTCAGTATAATAAACTGTTCCTGGTCTCCTCCCTTCTCTCTGGTATCCATACCTGGTTATATCATCAATATTACTTATGGAGGAGAACTAGTTACACAGAACACTACATCTTCTACAACATGGCAATACTGTCCCAGTCAATTTGGTACATATACAATTATTGTAACTGGTAATAACTCAGCTGGAGAAGGAGAGATAACTACTACATCACTACATGTACCAGGAGGTATTATCACTATGGTTACTAAGTATAATTTGTTACTTTGATTTTAGTTAATACAAGTAATTTAACAATTACCTTTATCAGATCAGTTAATAGTTGGATACTAAATATAACAATATATGATTTGGTAAGTTACATTATGATATCTTAGATCCTCATTTTGTGATATTAGGAACTTCAACAATGTCCACATACAGTGGATCAGCTCAACTAAATGTTGTTTATATAACAATAGATAATTCTTCTATATTTCTAAAAATCCAATAATTCTAACGATGAAGGAGTTATTATGTTACCATCTATATATGTAATATACTGAGGAATAAAATATGGAAACAAGAATGATTTATCATTACCAAGTGAGCTATTATGGATTACAGAATCAACTGTACTAAGTAAGTACATTATAAATGACTTATAAATATTTTCTCATTGATTAGGTACATATGATATTACTGAAGCTACCCTATATAATGACCTAAGTAATATTGGTAGAATATGTATAGCTGTCATTTTATAAGAGGAGCTATTGTTAAAGGTTGTCATATTTCATTATCTCCTCTACCTACAGTAGTAACATATCATGATGCGTTCTCCGTATGTAGTAGTAGAGTAATTGATGTACGTATGATCTACCTAGTGGTATATATAATATGTATGTATATGATATTGAAGAGGAGGGACATTATCAGATGACTGGGCAATATCATCTACTAATATCACTATACTGGATTGGGAACCAACTTATCATTTTTGAAGTGACTAGTTCTACATCCACATGTCCTGTTTCCATGGTTATTATTACTACAAGGACACATATGACTGTTTGACCAGTAAGTAGTCATTTAGTACATTTGTTTATCATTATTATATCTCTATGTATGTTATAATAGATGATACACAAGTTAATAAAAGTGTTTATAACAGCTGCTGATATATTAGGATGTAATGAATATGATAATAATATAACACTAGTAGTCATATTATTATAAGTTAGTAAATAGTTAACTCTCAAAAGTGAAAACTGTTGTCATATAATTATAGTTATTATGTATACTGTATAATGTATTACTGTAATATCTAGGTAGTCTAGTGGGTGTGTCAGTTCTAATACTTGGTAGGTACTGTACTAGTACATATAGTGATGATATGTTGGATAAGAAAACTAAGTCACTGAGACAAGGTAATAAATACTAACATGGGAATAGTTTGTAAATGGTAATTATCCATTGTAGGGTACTGCACCATCTCCTGTTAATTCAATAACAGATAGTATCCCTCATGCAAGTTATACCTCAATATGAGAATGTTGATATTTATCACTAAAACACTATTTACTACTGAACTAGAGATGAACCAGTCCTGCATATGGTGTGATAAAATAGTAAAGAAACCTCTTCTTTAGTCTATTTTAATCAGAGAACAATTTTCATATTGTAAATGACAAAGAATTTGATAGATTAAATGGACCTTTTACTTCGTGTATATAAACTTCTTTTCAATATAATATTTATTAATTATTAATGTATCATTATATGTGTCTATAAAGATTAAGTTATTGATATTGAGTCTGTACTCAACCTATTATGATACAACAGTGATGAGTTGTAATTTAAAGAACTCTTCTGATTGTTTATAACAGTACTAATGTTACTATATCACTGACTCTAATGGATATAAGACTATAATATCAGTAATTGATCTTCCTCCTAGAGAGAAGTTCAATACATTTGTATACTTACAATATAAGAGTAGACAGATATTTTCAAACTACTCCAGTAGTTACCAGTAAGTATATTGTATGTGTTTTGTATATGTTATTTATAGTTTGTTTAAAGGTACTCATAATCTACAAGATATCGCTGTTTGAATACTTTCAGATAATGTCCTGTGTTAGTTTAAGTTAGTTCATGGTAGACAAATAAACTGAACTACCTCTATATATGATAAATGAAGATAAACATATAATCTGATTGTCTCTGACTATACACGTCATTTAATTGATAATGACAATCTCTATTGTAATAATCAACTTATATTTACTAAATGTTTCAGGGATATACCTCCTGATAATAACTGGACATTATATGTATGTGAATGGAGTCTTAACGAATGTATCTTGGTGATTTTAGTAATTATTGTAGTGGGATTTGCTACTTAATATGCTGGCTACTAATAATATTCCTTATTAGGTATATATAATTATATTGAGAAAACAGCTGGAGTGTTGTATTGGACAAGATCTAGTTGTATTAGAAACCTCATGAGAGAACTTCAATGTTCATAGTCTTAGTGGTAAGTTAGTAGTTTATGATTAATCATCTCATGTTTACTGCAGCTGGGAATCCCCAAACAGAGAATCCCTTGTAGACTTTTTGCTGTTTCTTAGGACCAGACTTTATAACAGGTATGTTATGGTAAGTATTCATGATATCAAAAAATAAGAATTGTTATTAGTACCACCAATTAATTAACAAGATCACATAATAATATTGAAAAAAATGAAACAATAACTCAAGTACATAACAGTTATACAATGAATAAAATATAACATATTATGATGAGATATATCATAATGTAATATGGTAGTAGTTATCCTCTATATAGCAGATGAATAGACATGTTTCACTTTCAATAATAAAGTTATATTGAAGACACAACACTGGTATCAGAGATATTGACAATAGACAGATCTAATAGATCCTGAGTACCTATTGTATGTAGTTATAATGAGATATAAATATAAATATTTAACATACTTGTCTTAAATATCTCTGATAAAAACACTTGACCACTGTTATTTACTACATACAGTAGTTAGTGTATTATATTTATATGGATCAAGTCTCATTGTAGCTATTACAGTAATATTGGATAATAATAATTGAATGGCTCAGTGTACATATATGTACATGTATACAAGCCATTACTATTATATAAGATGGTGTATTTGAGCATATCCAAGAATTTAGATCTTCTTTCTTCTTTGTTGCCACCTTCACCTAAATACACCTGTATTACAACAAACTAATGTTTATAGCTGTTATTATATTATTTATGAATTCATATAGAGCTATAGTTTAGCAAACCTCATATCATAACAGATAGTTAATCCAACAATACATTATTCCCTATGTATAAATAGTACACATAGAATTGATGCAATTATTATTACCTGTTCTTTTGAGGCTACTATTAGTATATTTCTGATCAATATTTTTTAGTTATCTTCTATTTCATTGAGAGTGAATTGTGTAGAACATTGATAAATTAGTGGGACTACATTACCATGAACCTATCTGACAGTAGTATTATAATAAGTCTTCTGTTAAGAGAACTTTTATGACATAATAATAATTATTATAAATTGTACATATATCAATGTAATTATATTGCTATTAGTTCAAAGCCACATAACATGAAGCAATGAATTATGATAACTATCATATCAATTAATTTTAACAATACCACTGGGAACTGTGTATTCTAATATTTCCATGACACATAGATTTAAGATATAATTTCATTATAGAAGAAAAGAAGCTTAGATGTTTATCTGTTCTGGAGTGTAAGCTATTGTATCCTGTTGTGGATTGTACAAGTCAACTTAATAACTGAAGCCATGATGACAGCTGATATGGTAGCTATATATAGTATTAGACACTATATAATAGTAATAGACACTTATATAATAGTATTAGACACTATATAAAGTATTAGACACTATATAATAGTATTAGACACTATAAATATAATGTTAATATATACTATATAATTTAATATACACTATATAATGGTAAACTCATTATTATATTATTGTCCCAACAATATGTTGCATTTAAAATAATTATTAGTTTTTTTTGTTTGAGGTAAATAATAAAAAGCAAATATTTTTTTATTTATTAATTTGGGGGGGGAATCTGATAAACAGAAAATCTGTAGAAAATCAAGACATGCTATTCTAAAATGCACAAGTTGTGTACCAATATATTACTATACTATACTATTATAATTATTACTATTATTTTATACTATATTTGTATTTATCTGACGAATACTAGCCTCGAGCTATTTCAATCATACAACAGGAAGAGGTAGAAAGCGGTAAAGGGGTGGGGATAATATACCACAAAGTATGGCCTTTCCTGTGTAAAAAACTGTTCTGTTTGACAAAAATTAACTAAAGTTGATCACGAGACAGTATAAAGTCAAGAACAAAGAGACCATCTATATTTAAAATTATCTCTCAACCATTATCAATTTGCGTGAAGCCTCCATAAAAGAGGTAACATATGCAATCTTACTATATATTAATGCTGAAGACTGAAGCTATTACAACATTCAAATGTTGTATTTTATATCATCTTTTAGATGTTACCAAGAAATGTCTGTCAAGGTGACATTATTAATCATCACCATCCTTAAGTTGTGTTTCTGTATTTTATGTAAGTTTTTTCTTTAATGCACTCACACACTGCTTGACTACTATATTATGTATAACTATTCACAAATAGTCTAAGGAAGAAGCAAAGAATGAGTCATATAGAAATGTTGCATAGTAATTATTATGCTGTAATGTCCCATGTGATTGATGATTACAGCAGTGTTACTTCAATTATATTATTATTATTATTATTATTATATCTATATATATATATATATATATATATATATATATATATATATATTATATATAAGATTATATATAGATCAATCACATATGAGACTCAGATATAAACTATTTTGGTCATAATCCAGCACTTTTTTGTTGTGTTACTTGTCAATTGTGAAGCTTTATTTAGTATAATAATTACAACCCAGCTTTCTGTCATTACTCTAAATTTAGTAACACATCCATGCATCTTAGTCCACTGCATACATGCTCAAAAACTCCTGTCAATAAAAATTCACTTTGAGGTTAGCAATTACATATTTATTGTGTATTCTAGTTCACATTTACTCCATCTCCATACTGTGTTGTTTATTAAAATCTTGGATATGACAGTTGCTATTAATATATTATGTATTTTGTCTATTAGCCTTAGCCTACACACATGATGTACTAATTTACTAAAAGCATTATTCATGAAACATTTCTTATTTGTATAGCTGTTCACTTCTATTTAGTCCATCTACTAACATTGAAGTCTATCAACAAGCACATTACAAATTGTTCAGTGGATCATACTGGTGTGACTATTAATTGGCTTTTAATGGTACAACTTCTGATAATGACAATTACACAACTTGGTATTGTTACAATTGGAGCAGGACCACAACGTCTAATCTGACTATACCTGGATATCCGTCAATTAAATAATACTGTAGTAATATTTTTTGCTGCAGGATTTTTGATGGCAATCTTTATAACAACGTTGATAATGCTACTCTAAGAATACAAGGTAACACACTCTCTGATATGTCGTTATATCTCCTTTCATTAGGTGAACTATCTGCTGTCACAACTTGACATGTCTGTACAAAGTCAGTATATAAAATGTTTCTGGTCTCCTCCCTTCTCTCTGGTATCCATACCTGGTTATATCATCAATGTTACTTATGAGGAGAACTAGTTACACAGAACACTACATCTTCTACAACATGGCAGTACTGTCCCAGTCATTTGGGTACATATACAATTAGTGTAGCTGGTAATAACTCAGCTGAGAAGGAGAGATAAGTACTACATCAGTTATAGTACCAAAGGTAAGTGATGTTAGTTATATTCATTCTCTCTTCACTAACTATATATAGATGAAATTACTTCTTATAATTTGACTCTATAATGTTATCAAGTGGTTATTATTTGATCAGGGTGTATTATAGAGGTATGTAATAACCTAAGTTATCTCAAATTCATTTTCTCTCTTAGACTAAATATTCTATAGAGCCATCATAATATCTCTCAAACTAACTACCAGTAATGGAACTATATTAACATATACTGGAACAGTTACTGATATTGTTGATAATAAATTTAAAGGGGACTATAAATATTGGTACAAATGGAAGACAAAAGTTTACTGTGTCTTTTAACTTTAATATATGATAATAACAACTCTTTAATGGATAATTTTACAACTAAAATTATTTGGTAAAGTTAATATAATTACTTTATATTGATATATATATATATTCTTTCATTAGCTACATATGATGTTCAAAATGGCAATTTAACAGAGGAGTCTGGACAGGTTTTTTGTACTTGTTATTTTCTTGAGGGTAGTCAATCACAAGGATGTTATATTGAATATAACTCACTTATAACAGACTACTAACAGTGGTAATATTACCATAGTGGGGACATCAGTAGATACCAGTACTGCTAGTAAATGTTTGACAGGAAATATATACTAGTAACTATAATGTGACATTTTATGATATGAATTATAACAATGTACCATTTACTACTGATTAATGCTGTAAAACCTGACTAGTCAGTCAGTGAGTGGTGACTATCTCCTATTACTCCTAATCTAACTTCTATCCAAGTAGGAAAACAGTTATTTATTGTATCATTATATTCAGCACCTACGACATTAGTACAGGATGTGATAATAGGTAAGTTATTATTGATATTATCACAATTGAGTTCATGTTATTTACAACTTACAGTGAGAAGTG
>NW_024536780.1:0-7546 GCF_016097555.1 Gigantopelta aegis | reverse complement strand
TTAATGTCATGGAGTATATAGGGATTAAAAAAATGTACTATAAAAAATTATACTATTTTTACAATATACCAACATGACTGTTTCTCTATTGTAGTAAAGATATTGTTCCTAAAGAGTCCTGATTCTTCTTTCGTAGGTAAACGCTACTTACCCTAGTATTTGGTTGTAATGATAGAGGTCAAGTTTAGCATAGAAGAAACTTACAGATTTTTCCTGTGAATTCAGTGTTCATAAATTATATCGGTCATCAAACAGTCAGTTACTAGAAGTTCCTAGTTATATAGCCAGTGAATGGTCCTATACAGTTACTGCTCATTAACTGTATTGACATTAAGCGATATTAGAGTTAAATTCACAGCTACTCCAAGACTCCAAACAGCATCATAGCCATAAGATGGGAAATACTGGATCTATAATCTTTCTATAGACTATATTGTACTTTATATTACAGTCTCACTTACAATATACACTTACTTCAGTATATTGTTGTATAACTATCCCTCTCTCTACTACTACTTTAGTAAGTGTTGCTGTTAGTACAGTGTACATTAGGATCAGACAAGAACCAGTCTTCTTATACACATCCATGTAGGAACCAACCATAGTCAGGATAATAGATCCTCTACTGTATGCCTAGTAACGATAAAGCTATGCAGAAGGCCAAGCTATATCATTTATATATTACATCTATTATAAGCCTGCCAACAATGTCCACAACTTTATCTAGCAAGATGTGTTATTTTATACCTGACATATAATCTTTATTGCCAATATCATAAAAGTATTAAGGAAAATTATTCTAGCATCATTGACCTACAAACGTTTTTAAAACATTAATTGTTAACTCGGCAGCATAGAAACTTACAAATAGATTTTTAATATCTGAAACATTCCACATGTGACCATAATATAAAATGTATTAAGCACACTGATATTGTGAATGCCAGACTTTGTTTTATATGATGTTTTATCTATACAAATAAATAATGATTTCTTATATAAATATATCACCAAATCTTTCAATGACACAATCAGAGTAGCACCATGGTTCTATGAGATAATATTAATGTCAATTTGGCCCTATTTTAAAGACTAACCAATATGTATATTACATCGATATCCTGTACAAACAATGTCTGGTAAAGTATGACAAAGTCTAATAATTACAGCATTTTTTCCACTCTAAATGATGTCATGTTTGTGATTAACTAATCAGACAAACAGCTTTTAGCATGAATTTTTTACACAGTATATACCAATTCTACAAAATGAAGAGAATATATACAAACGTATCTGCAAATTAGACACATTACAAGCTACTAGTAGTCTGTCAGTTAAGTTATATATGCTTGTATAAGCAATAAAATATAATAATTATATTAAACTAATTAATAGTTGAAACAGAAAACTAGTGGTGTTTTTGGTCAGAGACTATTTTAGTGATAGAGTTGTTTGCATTAGCCATGTTAATTTTGAGATATTGTTGTTTTTAAATGTAATTAAACATCATACAATTTTGTAATTAATAAGCAATTATATATTATAGTTTGTAAAATAATATTTGGTATTAAATCATGTCAATGCATTGTGTATAAAACAGTGTAATATCTGAAAGAACTGTTGACATGCTAAATATTTCAAATGATTCTAACAATGCTAATAGAAGCATGTAGAGATAATAGAAACAGCTTCCTGTTTCTTAGAAGGCTAACTCAAACCAGCCCACTCATACCACAGGTGAACCCAATGTAACGACTTGGCAGAATTCTCTCTTGCTGTGTACTGAGACGCATGAGGTAGATACTATTATTTTATCAACATTTGCATCTAAATACTCATGCCATCCTTATAACATCACAGAGAATTATGTTGTTGAAATTGTTTATATATAAAGGTTTCACAGGAAATAGAGCACAAAGAATTTAAAACAAGATTAAAACCCAACGTATAGTGTTGTTAATAATAATATTGTATTATATTTCATATAAGAGCATTAACTGATTGTAGATAATCTGTTTGTGAAAAATGAATAATTAATAACCAAACAAACTAGAGAGAACAGACAGAAAATATTATGGCAAACATGATCATGGGATACAATTTATGTTTCCTTTTGTAATAATAGATATCTGTGAACATCCATAGAACTTGATAACAAGTAGCCAATGTTTGAAATAACAGGCTCATCAGAAGGATATAGTTGGTAGTAGTTCATTGATTGTTTAACAGGGTCTGGTGTGTATGACCTAAAACACATGTATAGAGAGCAGCTCCACTAATGATAGAATTAAAAATGAAATTATTTGATTCATAAGAATGCCCATTTTATATTAGTACCTTTAAATCAAGAATTACCAAACTTATATCCTGGGTACAATGTCTTCATACTCAACATCTTCAATTGTTTTTTTCAACACCATCTACTGGCTTCAGTAGATTATACTGAGATAAGTCAGAGTACACAAATAGAACTCCAAGACTATGAGGAGATCCTTTTGACAACTGGTATACATATCTATATGACAATAGCTAAACAGAGAATTGTAAAAAATGCATTTTTCTATTTCTGAAATAAATAAATGCAATATAAATGTTAATAAATAGTAATAATTTACATAGGTGTGGTTACCTAGTGTGGTAATAACTATATAGTTTATTAATTATCAAGAACTACTAGTTACTGTAGTTAATTACTACATTATTGGATAATATATATATAATGGAGACTATCAAACTGACACATTTATTTAATTATAAATTAAGTGTAATCCTAAGTGTATGTATATTACAGACATTAATGCAGACTGTCCTGATAGCTACAGTGTTTGGACTTGATTGGTCCAAAACTTTGTAACTTCCTAGCATTACTATGTTGGACCTATATTACTTCACCATCACCTTCTTTGGACTTTGTTCAGTGGTTTACTGAACCACACACCAAATTCTCAAATCACTTACCATTAGCATATACATATGGGTACAACTATGAGGTCACTGATAGTATAAGTCTGGCCTTTATCACTTGTTTTCTTTATGCATAGAGTATTTATATTAACAATAACCTTAGTTTATCTTTAAACTGAACTGTTTTGTTCTCCAAATAATTACCCCAAGGCTTATTGTATTCACTCATTTATGAAATAAGCTAGGGAAATATAAACCTATATCTCATCTTATAATTTGTTTAAAACTAAGATATTCCGAATTAAATATGGATGCTTCTTGAAGCGCCACATTTAGTACATCATGATGAGTAGCAATTATATACAATAGAACCTTATGATTATGAAATATTCTTTGACAATTTCTATTCAATGAGAATTAAGTATTTATAAAAAGTACTAGTCTATAGTAGTTATGACATATAATATTAGTTGTGTTTAGTTTAGAGTTGTACATTTAAATAAGCAATTTACTTTCTTGCACTACAATAAATTGTAAAAATGTTTAACAATACATAAAATAAAATTAAATACTATATTACCTTTCAAACTAATCGATACCTTTTATAAACGGTGCTCATTCCTTCTTATTAATTATTAATAATTATTGTACTACTACAATTTGGGTCTTGAATGAAGCATGTGTTTTTTGACTTAAAATTATATTTTAAGTGCACTAACCAGCAAACGATTATGCATAATAAAAATATATGTAGTGTTTTAAAATCAAAAGTAATGCATAACAAAAAGATCAGACTAGCAATAATATTTAGAAATGTAGGACACTGTTTGGGATGTATGAAAAACCAAATTGCTCAAGTTAAAGTATATTAGCTTAGTTTATTATTTTCTAGATGTGCAGCTTTAGTTTGAAACCATGTTTGATGGTGTATGTACTCCTTGATTGTATTCTTCCTCTTCAAACACATTTCTTACCATCAGGGTCTTTGTATAAAGACACATCTAAACAATATAAGATGAAATAATGAAATATAAGAATATACCGAACCTTTGGAACAAATGTCAAAAAATATAACACCAGTTGCTACCCAATAATAGTTGTCCATGAAATAAAACCATCTCCTATATTACTGTAGTCGCCAGAAAAATATATTAAGATCAAAAGAGCAATAGAATTTATAGTTCACAATGAGACCAATATCAATTACATCTTTAGAATCATTAACTTGCCTTTATTGTAACATTACGAATTTTGATAGCCAATATTACAGCTATAACTTCAAGAATTCCAATGTAAATACTAAGAAAGGTGACAGCCAAAATAAAAGAGATTTTTGTGAAGCATTTATGCCATAATGTTCCACCAAGAATTCCCTTCTCCTGAAATAATTAAAACCATATCTTATAATGTCCTATTACGCTTGTACAATACCATATACAGTATTACAGTACTGTGCATCTTTCTCTTACATTTTTCTCTGATGATATTCCTTTCTTTTAATAATATGGACTAGGTCTTGTTTGTGGAATAACTGTCCCAAATTGTTAAGAATAGTATCATAATAGACTCAATAATAAGAACTATTATTAGTAGATGCTTGTCTGTTCATATCTAAAAAATAATAATAGTGTTTGATATTATTAAATATTTAAAAATATACAATATATATGTATACCTTTTTTTCGAAGTAGCGATTAGAAATATATAATAGATTCTTATTAATTTTAGCCAAAATTGGTCCAAAGACTAAAAGTTACTCCAAAAGACTGTGTCCAAAGAAGTGTCTATGTAAAACACGTGAATGCAAATTTGAATAGTCTTTAAAAATTGAAACATCATTTATGATGTGATTATAAGGAGACAATGCAAGCATTCCATATAATACAGGAAAACATATTTTAATGTAATTGTACTTACAGGACATGCAACTTTTTAAAAAAATTAACGTTTTCCCCATTTTCCCAAGATGGAGAAAAAAAATTGAATGTTAGAATATGATTGCTCCCAGAATAATAAAATAGTGAGATTAGGACTGGTAAAGACGAATGATTCTATTATGTAAATATAATCACACATTAGCATCATGTGATAAATTGAACATACTTTCTTTTCCTGAAAACAATATTAAAAATTGACAAATAATTGAGAATACAATACCAATGATGACCATAAGATACACAATAACTAATAGTACAGTTGAATAGGTTACAAGGACTTTTATAGGAGAGCCATCAGGTGGTAGACCAGCTAATATAGTCAAATTACAATAACACAATTGTTATTAGTTATATACCTGGCCAAACTGTAGAGTTATCTTCATTAGGTAAATATATTATATTACCACTGGTTAGGTTCATAGTGCATATTTTATTAATGACTCTATATGAGTATATTAGGAGTTAAAAACAATGCACTTATAATAATTATATTTATTACAATATAAACAAACTTACTGCTCCTGTATTGTAGTAAATGTAGTGTTCTTAAAGTCCCTCTTCTTTTGCTTAGTAAATGCTACATTGCCCTATATATTATGGTAACAATATAGGTTAAATTAGAATAAAAGAAACGTACAGATTTTCCTGTGAGCTACTGTGTTCAATAAATTATATCTTACCAGACAGTTAGTACCCAAGACATCGCTGTTATTTATGGGCTGAATTCTTTCCTAATACAATTACTCTCATTAAACTACAGTACTATCGTCATTACTGTATTATCGTTAATGCCTTATTTAGAGTTGAATTCAAAGCTACTCCAAGACTCCAAACAGCATCATAACCATAAGATGAAATACTGGATCTCTCATCTTCCTATAGACATATAGTACTTTATATTACAGTCACATTACAATATACACTTACTTCAGTATATTGTTGTACAACTATCCCTCTCTCTACTACTTTAGTAAGTTGTTGTGTAGAGTGCACTGTGTACACTAGGACTCAGATAAGAGCCAGTCTTCATTATACCCATCCATGTAATAACCAACCATAGTCCGGATAATAAATCCCTCTACTGTAAGCCTTCATAACGAGATGGACAAAGGTCAATTTTATAAGAAAACTGTAACATTTTTATAAAAACAATAAATTTCATCCTTATGTTCAGTAAGTGTGGCAATATGTTCTGTATGCATTTATTTCTATTATTATTTTACCTCACATAAAACATTCTTGATGTTTCAATGAATGTATTAAGAAACATTATTCTAGTATCATGGCCTACAGGATTAAGTTCCTAAACATAGCATTTTTTACAGTACAAACTTGTACAAACAGATCTTTAATATCTGAAACATTCTCATGTGACCAAACATGAACTATATTAAGCACACTGATATTATGAACTGCCAGACTTGTTTTAGCATTTATGTTCTATCTATATAAATAAAATAATGATATGTTATACTATATATATTACTATTTTTTTAATGACTATAACAAAATTTAGAGTGAATCATGTGATTGTAGAGATAATATTAAACAGCATTTGGCTATTTTTAAAATATAAATTGACCAATATAGGCACTACTATATAGTGTTGTTTTAGTATGATAAAAGGTTTTGTTCTTTAGTGTACATATGTTGAAAACTTTTAGTAATAGTTTTAGTTTTAAGTTGTCAAAAAGATTTCTTTTGTAATTTTTAGTTTTTGTCTAAGTGAATTTGTTTCTACAGGGTACTCCAGGACCTTCATTAGAGATCATCAATTTGTCCAATGTAAGTAATTTGGAAAAATAACTTTACGCTTTTTGTAATGCTAAATTATATGTTATAACAGTTGAAAAACTAAAACTACTGTTTATCGTATATAAACAGTGACAGTGTTATTTAGAACTGGCAAAGTGTTAGTTTTCAAAATATAGATTATAGAAGGGACAAAAAATATCTGCATTAATCGTGTCAAAAAATGTAAACAGTGTAAAATCTGAATGAATATTGACATTGTCCTCAATGAAAGTAACAGTTCAACAAAGACTCATCCTATATGCGTAATTTATAGCCTATACTCTCATACTTTTATAATTGTTCTGCATTCTGTTTTGGTTGCTATTTGTACCACTGCAAACATTGTATATAGCAAATATCGTAGGTGCGGTTTCAATTATGGGATAGAAGATTTGTTAAGTTTAATTTATTCTTAATTAACCCTGAAATATAATTAGAATTAGAATCCATTTTTGTGCCATAGGGGTTTAGCCTTAAAAGTTAGTATCATTTGTGTATAGATCAATTAAAAACAATACTGCATATTGTAAGGATTACTGTTACATTCCACTAGATTATAGTTATACATGAAAAAGTGATTTCACAAATTCCATGAAAGTTTCAGGGGCATTTCACAAAATCCCTATTTAGCAATCTTACTGATAACATACTATATAGCATATTCGGTGTTATAAATTGATTATAGTTGATTTAACTAGCTGCAATAAGTATGATTATACAGGTTCAAGTCTCAACTTATTTTGATCACAAACGTAATCATAAGATTGTTTTGATTACTTCTATACGATTATGCTAATACATCAACAGCGTATATATTATAGAACTCAAACAAGGAAAAGGAAAGGGATGATGCTAACACACTACAATTAATGCTATGCCTAAAATCAATTAGAATGATGTATTAGTGCCCC
>NW_024536779.1:0-6413 GCF_016097555.1 Gigantopelta aegis | reverse complement strand
GACTGAGTCAAATGAAGTTGATGAATGAAATGTCTAAGTAATCGTTTTTAAAACCTTTGATAGTTCGTTTTAAATTGGGTTTACGCAAACGATTATATCAAAACGAAAGTAGCAAATATTCTTATGAGTTAAATTGCCATGGTGAATAAACGTAAAAGAAAACAAGGCCTCTGTTGGTTGAGGGAAAGGTTAATGAAAAAAAAAAAGACAACAGTTTTTTATTTAACAACCACTAGAGAACATTTTTTTTAAATTTTTTTACACGGCTTTGGACGTCAAAAATTATGGTCTTCTGACACTGTTTTCGAGGAAACCCGCTTTTCGCCACTTGGATCTTTTACGAAGAGAAGGAACTTTTATTTTTGGGCTTTCCCACCGGGGGGAAATAGCACAAACCTGGCCTTGGATACCAGTTGGATCGGGTCGGTGTACTGGTTGCACCACCCCACGAGCCTTGCGGGGAAATCATCAGGGTTTGAGTCGGTTTGGATTAAAAAATCCCAGGCCTCGATGGCTCAAAACCCAGTACCTACCAGCCGCAAAGGTGAGAGTTTAGTTGTTTGTTAAATGGAAAGTTTCAGATGTGAAACTAATTCATTAAAAAGGTTCATTAAAATGGTATGCCATTTCTTTTAAATTAGCTAAATTTCGTTCTGGGTTATTATTATATTGTTGGGAATGTTTTTTAGTTGTTTTTTGGGGTTTTTTTGTTGGACGGGTGGAATCAAGAGAGGAAGTATTTCATCGGGTGGCTTCCTTTCCCCCTCGTTCCTTTTTTTCCCCCCGGTTTCCTTCCCTCTTTCCCCCCCCTCTCCTCCTTTTATTTCTTATTTCCCCTTCCCCTCACTTCCCCTCTTTCTCCTAACTCCCTCCCTTTCCTTTTGTCTCTTTCCCTTCCCTTCCCTCTCTCCCCTCCCCCCTTTCCCCATCTTCCTTGCCTTCCCCCCATCAGTCCCTTCATTCACTTCCTCTCTTCCCCTCTTTCCCTTCTTTCTTTTCCCCCCTTCTCCCTCCCCCCTTTCTCCCTTTTTTCCTTTTTTTCCCCCTCTTTCCCCCTTTCCTCACCTTTTTCTCCACCCCTTTTTCCTCCCCCTCGTCTTCCCCTCCCCCCCCCCCCTTTCTTTTCTTTTTCCTCTTCCCCCATCCCTTTCCTTTCTCCCCCTTTTTTAATTTCCCTTCCCTCTTTTCCCCCCTCCTCCCTTCCCCCCTCCCCCTTTTTTGCTTCCCTTCTTTTTCTCTCTCTCCCCCCTCCTTCTTTTCCTTTCCCTTCTCCCTTTTTTTCCTTCCTCCCTTCCTTCCCCTCCCCCTCCTCCTTTCCCCCCTTTTCCTCTTCCTTTTTTTTTTTCTTTCCCTTTTCCCCTTCTCCCCTTTTCCCCCCCCCTCTGTTCCCCCCCTTTTCCTCCTTTTCTTTCCTTTTTTCCCCCCCTCCCCCTTCCCCCCCCCCCCTTCTCCTTTCTCCCCCTTTCCCCCTTTCCTCCCCCTCCCCCCTCCTTCCTCTCCTCCCCCCTCTTCTTCCCTTCCCCTCCCCTTCTCCCCCCTCCCTCCGCCCCCCTTCTCTCCTCCTCCCCCCTTTCCCCCTCCCCTTTCCCCTCTTTCCTTCCTCCCCCATCTTTCCCTTTCCTTTTCTCTCCTTTTCTCCCCCTTCTTTTCCCTTCCTTCCCTTCCCCCCTCTTTTTCCCTCCCCTTTTCCCTTCTTTCCCCCTTTCCTTTCCCCTTCTTTTCCTCCTTCTCTTTTTTCCCCTCCCCTCTCTTCCTCTTTTCCTTCCCCCTTTCTTTTTTCCCTCCCCCTTTCCCTTTTCCCCCCCTCTTCCCACCCCTCTTTTCCCCCCCCCCTTTTTCTTCCCCTCCCTTTCTCTTTCTTCTTCTCCCTCCCCCCCCCCTCCTCCCTTCCCTCCCTTTTCTTTCTCTGTTTGTTCCCCCCTTTGTCCTGTCCCTTCTCCTCCCCTTTTTTCCCTTCCTCCCCTCTTTTTTTCCCCCCTTTCTCTCCCCCTTCCCCCCTCCCCTCTTTCTTTTTTCCCCTCTTTTTCTCCTTGGCTTCTCCTTCCCCTCTTCTCCCTTCTTCCTCCTTTCCCCCTTTTCTTTCCCCCCCCTTTCCCTTCTTCCCCCCCCCCCCCTCCCCCCCCTTTCCCTTCCCCCCCCCCCTCGTTTTTCTATCTCCCTCCCCCTCCCCTCTTCTCCTTCCCCCTTTTCCTCCCTTCCTCCCTTCCCCCTCTTTCCCCTCCCCCCTCCCCTTCCCCTTCCTTTCCCTTCTTTCCCCCCCCCCCCCCTTTCCTTTTCTTTCCCCTCCCTTTTCTTCTGTTTCCTCTCCCTTCCCCCCCCTCCTCTTCCCTTCTGTCCCCCCTCCTCCTCCCCCCTCCCCCTCTTTTTTCTCCCCTCCCCTTTTTCCCCCTCCCTTTTTCCCCCTCTTCCCCCCTTTTTTTTTCTCTTCCCCCCTTCTCCCCCTCCCCCTCCTCTTCCTCTCTCCCTTCCCTCTTCCCCTCCTCTCCCCCCCTTTCTTCCCCCCTTCCCTCCTTTTTCTTCCCCCCCCTCCTCTTTTCCCTTCCCGCCCTTTCCCCTCCTTTTCCCCCCCTTCCCCTCTCTTCCCTTTTCTTCCCCCTCTCCCCCCCTTTTTCTTTTCCCCCTTTTTCCCTCCTTCCCTTTTTCCCCCTCTTCCTCTTTCCCCTCCCTTCCTTTCCCCCTTCCTTCCTTCTCTTTTCTCTTTCCCTCCCCCTTTTTTTTTCCCTCTCCCTTCCCCACTCTTTTTTCCCCTTCCCTGTTCTCTCCCCCCCCTTTCCCTCTTCTGCCTTCCCTTTCCCCCCCCTTTCTTTCCCCCTCCTTCCCTCCTCCTCCTTTCCCCTCCTCTCCCCTCTCCCCTCCTCCTTTCCTTTCCCTTCCCGTTCTCCCCCCTTTGGTTCCCCCTCTTTCTTTCCTCCCCCCTTCTTTCTTCCCCCCTCCTCCCCCCCCTCCTCTTCCCCTTCCCCTTCTCCTCCCCCCTCCCCCCCCCCCCTTCCCCTCCCTCCTCCCCCCTGTGCCTTTTTCTCCCTCCCTTCCCCCCTTCTTCTTTCTCCTTCCTTTTTCCCTCTTACCCTTTCCTTCTCTTTCCCCCTTCTTTTCCTTTTCCCTTTTTTCCCCCCCTCCCCTTTTTCCTCTTTTCTTCCTTTTTTCCCCTCCCTCCCCCTTTCCTTTCCTCCCCCCTTTTTCCTTCTTTCCCCCCTCCTTTTCCCCTCTTCCCTTTTTCCTTTCCTTTCCTCCCCTCTCCCTTCCCTTTCCTTTCCTTCCCCTTCCTTCTTTCTCCCCCTCCCTTTTTCCCCTTCCCCCTCTTCCCGTTCCTTCCTTTTTCCTTTTCCTTCTCCCTCCTTCCCCCCCCCCTCCTTTCCTCCCTTCTTTTTCCTTCTTTCTTTTCCTTCCCCGTTTCCCTTCCCTTTCTTTCCCTCCTTCTTTCCCCCTCTTTCTTTTCCCTCCTTCTCTTCTTCCCCCTTTCCCTTTTCCTCCCCTCCTTTTTTCCCTCTTCCTTTCTCCCCTCTTCTTCCCCCCTTCCCTCCCTTTTTTCCCCCTCCTCCTTTTCCCCTTTTTGTTCTCCCCTCTTCCTCCTCTTCCTTCTTTTCTTTCTCCCCCTCCTCCTTCCTCCTTTTTTCCCTCTTCTCCCTCCTTTTCCTCCCCCCTTTTCCCCCCCCTCCGCCTCCCCCTTTTCCCCCCTCCTCCCCCTCCTTCCCTTCCTTCCTCTCTTTTTTTTTTCCCCCCCTCTTTGGCCCCATTTCCCCCTTCCCCCACTTCTCTCTTGCTCCTTCCTCCCCCTTTTTCCCGCCCTTTTCTTCTCCCTTCCTTCCCCCTCCCCTTCCCTTTTTTCCTTCCCCCCTGTTCCCCCCCCCCTTTCCTCGTTTTTCCCCTTTTTCCCTCCTTCCTCTTTTTCCCCTCTTGCTCCTTTTTTTTCCCTTTCCCCATTTCCTTCCCTTGTCCCCCCTCTCCTTTCTTCCCCCCCCCCCTTCCCCCTTCCCTTTCTTTCTTCTTCCTCCCCCTTTTCCCCTTCCCCCCCCCCTTTTTTTCCCTTGTCCCTCCCCCCTTCTTGCCCCCCCCCCCCTCCCTTCCCCTCCCCACTCCCTTCCCCCTCCCCCTCCCTCCCCCTTTCCTTCGTCCTCCCCCCCCCCCCCCTCCACCTCCTCCCTTTCTTTTCCCCCCCTCCCTCCCCCCTTTTCCCACTCTTCCCTCCCCGTCCCCCTTTGTTTTCCCCCCCTTCCCCCCCCCCTTCCCCTTCCCTCTCCTCCGGTCCCCTCCTTTCCTCCCCCCCCTCCCCTCCCCCCCCTCCTCTTTTCTTTTTTGTCCCCTTCTTCCCTTTTTTCCCGTTTCTCTTTTCCCCTCTTTTTTCCCCCCTTCTTCCCCCTTCCACCGTCGTCTCTCGTCCTTCTCTTTTTTTCCCTTTTTCCCGTCCCCTTTTTCCATAATTGTGTGTTTTGCTTGAAATTTCATGTTATTGTTTGATAGTTTGTTTATAATGTGTGTTTTGCTTGAAAATTTCATTGTTATTGTTGACTGATGTGTTCTACCTTTTTTTCTAGTTGACGTGTGGAATCAAGAGATGGAAGATATTTATCATCGGGCTGGTCACAGTTGAAGGTGTAGCTGTCACAAGCGAAGCATTTAATGGTAAGTACCTCCCTTCTTGATTTGGATACTTTGGTTTATAATGTTTTGTGAAGAAGTGAATATTATTGAAAGATATTTATCAATCGATTAATAACAGCTGAAGACACAGCTAAAAGACATATACATATTGTTATTAGCAAGATGACTGATGTCAAATGAAGTTGCATGCAATGAAATGTCTAAGTAATCGTTTTTAAACCTCCTTGATAGTTCGTTTTATAATTGTGTGTTTTACTGCAAACGTATATATACTCAACAACGAAAGTTTAGCAAATATCTCTTATGACGTCTAAATTTGCCATGGTTGAATAAACGTAAAAGAAAACCAGGTCCTCCTGTTGTGTTGAGGGAAACGTTAATGAAAAAAAAAAGTAACAACAGTTTGTTTATTTAACAACGCCACCTAGAGAACATTTATTTTATTTTTTATCATCGGCTCTTGGACGTCAAATATATGGTCATTCTGACACTGTTCTCAGAGGAAACCCGCTGTCGCCACTTAGGCTACTCTTTTACGACATGCAGCAAGGGATCTTTTATTTGCGCTTCCCACAGGCAGGATAGCACAAACCATGGCCTTTGTTATACCAGTCTGGATCGCTGGTCGGTGTACATGGTTTGCAATACCACGAGCCTTGCGGGGAAATCATCAGGGTTTTGAGCGGTACTGGATTAAAAAATTCCCTGCCCGACTGGCATCCGAACCAGTACCTACCAGCCGCAAAGGTGATGAGTTTGTTGTTTGTAAAGGTAAAGTTCAGATGTGAATATAATTCATAAAATAGGATTTAAATGGTATGCCATTTCTTTTAACATTAGTAAATTTTGTTTGGAGTAATTATATTATTGTGAGGAAGTTTCTACTTGTTTTTTTGGTTTTTTAGTTGACGTGTGGAATCAAGAGATGGAAGATACTTATCACGGGTGGCGACAGTGAAGACTGGTACGAGAATTGGAAGTTTCATCAACATCCTGGCGACAGATGAAGTAAGTGATATTGAATAAGTTTGTCACTTTGACAGCCATTTTTTTTTCCTCTGCATTCAGTTCGAATTGTTCCGCCGGAAAAAATTTTTATTTCCTCCCTCCTTCTTCTCTCCTCGCCCGGTCCGCCTCCGTCCGTCCGTGTCCGTTTGCCGTCCGTCCATTTTTTTGTATTCGTTGAAATTCAGAAGCCCTTTTTGTTCCATCTTCTCGTTTTTCCCCGGGAAAATTGCCCTCCCCCATCCTTCCGTTCCCCTTCCGTTCTATTGTCCGTTGTATCCTTTCCACCGTTTTTTGAATTTGTTTCATAATTTTTTTGCGAAATTTATTTGTTTTTATTTTTTAATTTTTTTTCTTTTCTTTTTTATGTGTGTTCCCCTTTTTTCTAGTGCGTTGGGAATAGGGTAAAGTTTTCTCGGGTTGAAGTTGGGTGTACTTACAACAAATTTTAATGGTAAGATCCCCATTTATATTTTTTTTTTTTGTTGGTTTTTGGGTTTATCAATCGTTCGTGGCCCGCAAAAGTCATGTATTCGAATGTTCAAAGGGTTGCTGAAAAAATGTTAAGTAAGTTTTAAAAATTTTTGTATTTCTTTGTTATATTGGTTTTTTTTAAAGATTATCAAAAGAAAGAAAATACTTTATGGTTAAATTTGAGGGTTGAAAACGTAAAAGAAAACAGGTTTGGTAGGGAAATTTTGAAAAAAAGTAAAAATTTGTTTTTAAAAGAAAAGAAAAATTTTTTTTTTTTTTACACGGCCTTGGAGAAAATATTGGATTGGAATGTTCAAGGAAACGCTGTGAAACTT
>NW_024536778.1:0-28660 GCF_016097555.1 Gigantopelta aegis | reverse complement strand
AAATGCAATATGTCATATTTGAAAAAATAATTTTTTTTAAAAAATAATACTCCTGAAGATATTTATTGTCAGATGTGTGTGTGTGCTCAGCTATATATGTAGAGACAGCATGGCTATTCAGAGTACCTCAACTCCTTAAACTTATTCCATTGAAACACATGTACTTGACTGACCCCTAGATTATGAAGACCTCAATAGGCACATCAAAGAAATATCAGTATTAAACCCAAAAAATACAATGTCTGAGGAAGGAAAAACCAACATGACTGCATCTGTATGAAGTAATGACTTAATGTCCTGCACATCACTGTTGGAAGAAAATCCTGTATGCTGAGTGTGGGCATCTTCAAGTTACCATGTGCGGGAATTTCAAATCCATCAGCTATGCAGGTTTTAAAAATTTGTTATATCTGGAATTATCATGCAGCTTTCGCATATTTATTTTTGATTCATTACTAAAAAAACCTGTTTTTAAGTGACATAATTACCCGAACATCTATTTTATTGCATTATTTTCTAATCCAGATCAATACAATATGTATATTGGATGTATTCCTACAATCTGTAATCCAGCATATCATTTAGCTATTAACATTGGATAATACAGCATTAACAATAAAATAAATCATCAAATTACACCAAGGTAGATAATCAAATCTGGAAAAATTGGTTCCAAATCTAGTATACACTTAAAATACACTTCATGGGAGCAAACTAAGTGATTATTTTAAAAAAAGATTTGATCTGGAGACCTAAAGATATGTTTAACAAGCTTATTGTTATGTATAAATGAGAACAGAAGGCACAATAGTGACAAAAATTTTAATTATGGCTTTGGTAAAAAAATTCTTCAAAGTAAAAAAATGTTTCCCCTAAAACTACAAATTTGTCTAAAATATGACTTAGCACCCTATAAATATGCCAAAAGGACAATAAAAATCAAGGTCTTTAAAAAGTTAAGCTATCAGAAGTACACACATGAAACATTAACTATGTTTATAGAAGTTAAAGACATTATCCCAATATTGGCACATGTTATTTTTAATATAAAAATAAATTGCTATTAAAATCTAAGTTCAGACTGCCTAGATATATTAACATATTTAAGAGCAGTTGTATATGGCAAGTCAAACACCATGTAAATAAGAACATTCAAATCTGTATAGTATGAATTATAGGCCAAAACCAACTTTTCCTCAGTGCTAATTTTTGTTCAAACTCCATTCAGAGCTATGTACAGTAATTATTGTCAAGGTCAAGGTCATTGTGAACTTGCATGGCCGAGTGACGGCTAATTAATCAAATAGTGTAGTTTAATTTAATTAAATCACAAAAATCATAATCTTTTTTATTATGCACTGAATATGTGCTATAGGTTGGACTATACCAATTCAAATCCCATAGGCGACCATGTTAACGTTTGTGTTTAAAAACACTATATGCAATATATCAACCAAACTGTGACCCATAAATATCAGTACTACAACCCCTACCTCAAAGTATTAACTGCAGAAAATGGTACCTTTCATGGCTCATTTTCGGTATAACCAGATGTTTCTGCAACACCCCTAGTTTCGCACAAAATTTTAGTACTTTTTTTTACAGGTACCCCATACATGTTCCAAGCACAAGGCTACTTGACACGGTGGTACTACATCAAATAAAATTGCATACATTTTTAGCCCAGATGAAACTAATTTTTTTTACAACCAACACACTCACATTTATAACCAATCACAGGACTTGTGGTGTTAACTTCTCTATCAAAAGTTCGGTACACCTCGAACTTCGACCCAGCCGGAAATTAATTGGTATAGTGCAACCTATACTGATAACATACATGTTTCAAAAGGTGGTGAATCATGTGTTTTTATGACAACCAGGATCTGGTGTCTTCTGACATAAACTGACAACCTCACTGAAACTGTTGTTTCTACAGTGCAACCTAATTTAATGTACACCTCACAAAACACATGTATTTTGTACAGTTTTGTACAAATGCAATATGTCATATTTGAAAAAATAATTTTTTTAAAAATAATACTCCTGAAGATATTTATTGTCAGATGTGTGTGTGTGCTCAGCTATATATGTAGAGACAGCATGGCTATTCAGAGTACCTCAACTCCTTAAACTTATTCCATTGAAACACATGTACTTGACTGACCCCTAGATTATGAAGACCTCAATAGGCACATCAAAGAAATATCAGTATTAAAAAAATACAATGTCTGAGGAAGGAAAAACCAACATGACTGCATCTGTATGAAGTAATGACTTAATGTCCTGCACATCACTGTTGGAAGAAAATCCTGTATGCTGAGTGTGGGCATCTTCAAGTTACCATGTGCGGGAATTTCAAATCCATCAGCTATGCAGATTTTCAAATTGGACCATCAAAACCATTGGCAGCCACCAATATTCCTGACTATATTTTATGTATACCCTACTGTAGTTGGAGGTTTTAAAAATTTGTTATATCTGGAATTATCATGCAGCTTTCGCATATTTATTTTTGATTCATTACTAAAAAAACCTGTTTTTAAGTGACATAATTACCCGAACATCTATTTTATTGCATTATTTTCTAATCCAGATCAATACAATATGTATATTGGATGTATTCCTACAATCTGTAATCCAGCATATCATTTAGCTATTAACATTGGATAATACAGCATTAACAATAAAATAAATCATCAAATTACACCAAGGTAGATAATCAAATCTGGAAAAATTGGTTCCAAATCTAGTATACACTTAAAATACACTTCATGGGAGCAAACTAAGTGATTATTTTTAAAAAAGATTTGATCTGGAGACCTAAAGATATGTTTAACAAGCTTATTGTTATGTATAAATGAGAACAGAAGGCACAATAGTGACAAAAATTTAATTATGGCTTTGGTAAAAAAATTCTTCAAAGTAAAAAAATGTTTCCCCTAAAACTACAAATTTGTCTAAAATATGACTTAGCACCCTATAAATATGCCAAAAGGACAATAAAAATCAAGGTCTTTAAAAAGTTAAGCTATCAGAAGTACACACATGAAACATTAACTATGTTTATAGAAGTTAAAGACATTATCCCAATATTGGCACATGTTATTTTTAATATAAAAATAAATTGCTATTAAAATCTAAGTTCAGACTGCCTAGATATATTAACATATTTAAGAGCAGTTGTATATGGCAAGTCAAACACCATGTAAATAAGAACATTCAAATCTGTATAGTATGAATTATAGGCCAAAACCAACTTTTCCTCAGTGCTAATTTTTGTTCAAACTCCATTCAGAGCTATGTACAGTAATTATTGTCAAGGTCAAGGTCATTGTGAACTTGCATGGCCGAGTGACGGCTAATTAATCAAATAGTGTAGTTTAATTTAATTAAATCACAAAAATCATAATCTTTTTTATTATGCACTGAATATGTGCTATAGGTTGGACTATACCAATTCAAATCCCATAGGCGACCATGTTAACGTTTGTGTTTAAAAACACTATATGCAATATATCAACCAAACTGTGACCCATAAATATCAGTACTACAACCCCTACCTCAAAGTATTAACTGCAGAAAATGGTACCTTTCATGGCTCATTTTCGGTATAACCAGATGTTTCTGCAACACCCCTAGTTTCGCACAAAATTTTAGTACTTTTTTTTACAGGTACCCCATACATGTTCCAAGCACAAGGCTACTTGACACGGTGGTACTACATCAAATAAAATTGCATACATTTTTAGCCCAGATGAAACTAATTTTTTTTACAACCAACACACTCACATTTATAACCAATCACAGGACTTGTGGTGTTAACTTCTCTATCAAAAGTTCGGTACACCTCGAACTTCGACCCAGCCGGAAATTAATTGGTATAGTGCAACCTATACTGATAACATACATGTTTCAAAAGGTGGTGAATCATGTGTTTTTATGACAACCAGGATCTGGTGTCTTCTGACATAAACTGACAACCTCACTGAAACTGTTGTTTCTACAGTGCAACCTAATTTAATGTACACCTCACAAAACACATGTATTTTGTACAGTTTTGTACAAATGCAATATGTCATATTTGAAAAAATAATTTTTTTAAAAATAATACTCCTGAAGATATTTATTGTCAGATGTGTGTGTGTGCTCAGCTATATATGTAGAGACAGCATGGCTATTCAGAGTACCTCAACTCCTTAAACTTATTCCATTGAAACACATGTACTTGACTGACCCCTAGATTATGAAGACCTCAATAGGCACATCAAAGAAATATCAGTATTAAAAAAATACAATGTCTGAGGAAGGAAAAACCAACATGACTGCATCTGTATGAAGTAATGACTTAATGTCCTGCACATCACTGTTGGAAGAAAATCCTGTATGCTGAGTGTGGGCATCTTCAAGTTACCATGTGCGGGAATTTCAAATCCATCAGCTATGCAGATTTTCAAATTGGACCATCAAAACCATTGGCAGCCACCAATATTCCTGACTATATTTTATGTATACCCTACTGTAGTTGGAGGTTTTAAAAATTTGTGATATCTGGAATTATCATGCAGCTTTCGCATATTTATTTTTGATTCATTACTAAAAAAACCTGTTTTTAAGTGACATAATTACCCGAACATCTATTTTATTGCATTATTTTCTAATCCAGATCAATACAATATGTATATTGGATGTATTCCTACAATCTGTAATCCAGCATATCATTTAGCTATTAACATTGGATAATACAGCATTAACAATAAAATAAATCATCAAATTACACCAAGGTAGATAATCAAATCTGGAAAAATTGGTTCCAAATCTAGTATACACTTAAAATACACTTCATGGGAGCAAACTAAGTGATTATTTTAAAAAAAGATTTGATCTGGAGACCTAAAGATATGTTTAACAAGCTTATTGTTATGTATAAATGAGAACAGAAGGCACAATAGTGACAAAAATTTTAATTATGGCTTTGGTAAAAAAATTCTTCAAAGTAAAAAAATGTTTCCCCTAAAACTACAAATTTGTCTAAAATATGACTTAGCACCCTATAAATATGCCAAAAGGACAATAAAAATCAAGGTCTTTAAAAAGTTAAGCTATCAGAAGTACACACATGAAACATTAACTATGTTTATAGAAGTTAAAGACATTATCCCAATATTGGCACATGTTATTTTTAATATAAAAATAAATTGCTATTAAAATCTAAGTTCAGACTGCCTAGATATATTAACATATTTAAGAGCAGTTGTATATGGCAAGTCAAACACCATGTAAATAAGAACATTCAAATCTGTATAGTATGAATTATAGGCCAAAACCAACTTTTCCTCAGTGCTAATTTTTGTTCAAACTCCATTCAGAGCTATGTACAGTAATTATTGTCAAGGTCAAGGTCATTGTGAACTTGCATGGCCGAGTGACGGCTAATTAATCAAATAGTGTAGTTTAATTTAATTAAATCACAAAAATCATAATCTTTTTTATTATGCACTGAATATGTGCTATAGGTTGGACTATACCAATTCAAATCCCATAGGCGACCATGTTAACGTTTGTGTTTAAAAACACTATATGCAATATATCAACCAAACTGTGACCCATAAATATCAGTACTACAACCCCTACCTCAAAGTATTAACTGCAGAAAATGGTACCTTTCATGGCTCATTTTCGGTATAACCAGATGTTTCTGCAACACCCCTAGTTTCGCACAAAATTTTAGTACTTTTTTTTACAGGTACCCCATACATGTTCCAAGCACAAGGCTACTTGACACGGTGGTACTACATCAAATAAAATTGCATACATTTTTAGCCCAGATGAAACTAATTTTTTTTACAACCAACACACTCACATTTATAACCAATCACAGGACTTGTGGTGTTAACTTCTCTATCAAAAGTTCGGTACACCTCGAACTTCGACCCAGCCGGAAATTAATTGGTATAGTGCAACCTATACTGATAACATACATGTTTCAAAAGGTGGTGAATCATGTGTTTTTATGACAACCAGGATCTGGTGTCTTCTGACATAAACTGACAACCTCACTGAAACTGTTGTTTCTACAGTGCAACCTAATTTAATGTACACCTCACAAAACACATGTATTTTGTACAGTTTTGTACAAATGCAATATGTCATATTTGAAAAAATAATTTTTTTAAAAATAATACTCCTGAAGATATTTATTGTCAGATGTGTGTGTGTGCTCAGCTATATATGTAGAGACAGCATGGCTATTCAGAGTACCTCAACTCCTTAAACTTATTCCATTGAAACACATGTACTTGACTGACCCCTAGATTATGAAGACCTCAATAGGCACATCAAAGAAATATCAGTATTAAAAAAATACAATGTCTGAGGAAGGAAAAACCAACATGACTGCATCTGTATGAAGTAATGACTTAATGTCCTGCACATCACTGTTGGAAGAAAATCCTGTATGCTGAGTGTGGGCATCTTCAAGTTACCATGTGCGGGAATTTCAAATCCATCAGCTATGCAGATTTTCAAATTGGACCATCAAAACCATTGGCAGCCACCAATATTCCTGACTATATTTTATGTATACCCTACTGTAGTTGGAGGTTTTAAAAATTTGTGATATCTGGAATTATCATGCAGCTTTCGCATATTTATTTTTGATTCATTACTAAAAAAACCTGTTTTTAAGTGACATAATTACCCGAACATCTATTTTATTGCATTATTTTCTAATCCAGATCAATACAATATGTATATTGGATGTATTCCTACAATCTGTAATCCAGCATATCATTTAGCTATTAACATTGGATAATACAGCATTAACAATAAAATAAATCATCAAATTACACCAAGGTAGATAATCAAATCTGGAAAAATTGGTTCCAAATCTAGTATACACTTAAAATACACTTCATGGGAGCAAACTAAGTGATTATTTTAAAAAAAGATTTGATCTGGAGACCTAAAGATATGTTTAACAAGCTTATTGTTATGTATAAATGAGAACAGAAGGCACAATAGTGACAAAAATTTTAATTATGGCTTTGGTAAAAAAATTCTTCAAAGTAAAAAAATGTTTCCCCTAAAACTACAAATTTGTCTAAAATATGACTTAGCACCCTATAAATATGCCAAAAGGACAATAAAAATCAAGGTCTTTAAAAAGTTAAGCTATCAGAAGTACACACATGAAACATTAACTATGTTTATAGAAGTTAAAGACATTATCCCAATATTGGCACATGTTATTTTTAATATAAAAATAAATTGCTATTAAAATCTAAGTTCAGACTGCCTAGATATATTAACATATTTAAGAGCAGTTGTATATGGCAAGTCAAACACCATGTAAATAAGAACATTCAAATCTGTATAGTATGAATTATAGGCCAAAACCAACTTTTCCTCAGTGCTAATTTTTGTTCAAACTCCATTCAGAGCTATGTACAGTAATTATTGTCAAGGTCAAGGTCATTGTGAACTTGCATGGCCGAGTGACGGCTAATTAATCAAATAGTGTAGTTTAATTTAATTAAATCACAAAAATCATAATCTTTTTTATTATGCACTGAATATGTGCTATAGGTTGGACTATACCAATTCAAATCCCATAGGCGACCATGTTAACGTTTGTGTTTAAAAACACTATATGCAATATATCAACCAAACTGTGACCCATAAATATCAGTACTACAACCCCTACCTCAAAGTATTAACTGCAGAAAATGGTACCTTTCATGGCTCATTTTCGGTATAACCAGATGTTTCTGCAACACCCCTAGTTTCGCACAAAATTTTAGTACTTTTTTTTACAGGTACCCCATACATGTTCCAAGCACAAGGCTACTTGACACGGTGGTACTACATCAAATAAAATTGCATACATTTTTAGCCCAGATGAAACTAATTTTTTTTACAACCAACACACTCACATTTATAACCAATCACAGGACTTGTGGTGTTAACTTCTCTATCAAAAGTTCGGTACACCTCGAACTTCGACCCAGCCGGAAATTAATTGGTATAGTGCAACCTATACTGATAACATACATGTTTCAAAAGGTGGTGAATCATGTGTTTTTATGACAACCAGGATCTGGTGTCTTCTGACATAAACTGACAACCTCACTGAAACTGTTGTTTCTACAGTGCAACCTAATTTAATGTACACCTCACAAAACACATGTATTTTGTACAGTTTTGTACAAATGCAATATGTCATATTTGAAAAAATAATTTTTTTAAAAATAATACTCCTGAAGATATTTATTGTCAGATGTGTGTGTGTGCTCAGCTATATATGTAGAGACAGCATGGCTATTCAGAGTACCTCAACTCCTTAAACTTATTCCATTGAAACACATGTACTTGACTGACCCCTAGATTATGAAGACCTCAATAGGCACATCAAAGAAATATCAGTATTAAAAAAATACAATGTCTGAGGAAGGAAAAACCAACATGACTGCATCTGTATGAAGTAATGACTTAATGTCCTGCACATCACTGTTGGAAGAAAATCCTGTATGCTGAGTGTGGGCATCTTCAAGTTACCATGTGCGGGAATTTCAAATCCATCAGCTATGCAGATTTTCAAATTGGACCATCAAAACCATTGGCAGCCACCAATATTCCTGACTATATTTTATGTATACCCTACTGTAGTTGGAGGTTTTAAAAATTTGTGATATCTGGAATTATCATGCAGCTTTCGCATATTTATTTTTGATTCATTACTAAAAAAACCTGTTTTTAAGTGACATAATTACCCGAACATCTATTTTATTGCATTATTTTCTAATCCAGATCAATACAATATGTATATTGGATGTATTCCTACAATCTGTAATCCAGCATATCATTTAGCTATTAACATTGGATAATACAGCATTAACAATAAAATAAATCATCAAATTACACCAAGGTAGATAATCAAATCTGGAAAAATTGGTTCCAAATCTAGTATACACTTAAAATACACTTCATGGGAGCAAACTAAGTGATTATTTTAAAAAAAGATTTGATCTGGAGACCTAAAGATATGTTTAACAAGCTTATTGTTATGTATAAATGAGAACAGAAGGCACAATAGTGACAAAAATTTTAATTATGGCTTTGGTAAAAAAATTCTTCAAAGTAAAAAAATGTTTCCCCTAAAACTACAAATTTGTCTAAAATATGACTTAGCACCCTATAAATATGCCAAAAGGACAATAAAAATCAAGGTCTTTAAAAAGTTAAGCTATCAGAAGTACACACATGAAACATTAACTATGTTTATAGAAGTTAAAGACATTATCCCAATATTGGCACATGTTATTTTTAATATAAAAATAAATTGCTATTAAAATCTAAGTTCAGACTGCCTAGATATATTAACATATTTAAGAGCAGTTGTATATGGCAAGTCAAACACCATGTAAATAAGAACATTCAAATCTGTATAGTATGAATTATAGGCCAAAACCAACTTTTCCTCAGTGCTAATTTTTGTTCAAACTCCATTCAGAGCTATGTACAGTAATTATTGTCAAGGTCAAGGTCATTGTGAACTTGCATGGCCGAGTGACGGCTAATTAATCAAATAGTGTAGTTTAATTTAATTAAATCACAAAAATCATAATCTTTTTTATTATGCACTGAATATGTGCTATAGGTTGGACTATACCAATTCAAATCCCATAGGCGACCATGTTAACGTTTGTGTTTAAAAACACTATATGCAATATATCAACCAAACTGTGACCCATAAATATCAGTACTACAACCCCTACCTCAAAGTATTAACTGCAGAAAATGGTACCTTTCATGGCTCATTTTCGGTATAACCAGATGTTTCTGCAACACCCCTAGTTTCGCACAAAATTTTAGTACTTTTTTTTACAGGTACCCCATACATGTTCCAAGCACAAGGCTACTTGACACGGTGGTACTACATCAAATAAAATTGCATACATTTTTAGCCCAGATGAAACTAATTTTTTTTACAACCAACACACTCACATTTATAACCAATCACAGGACTTGTGGTGTTAACTTCTCTATCAAAAGTTCGGTACACCTCGAACTTCGACCCAGCCGGAAATTAATTGGTATAGTGCAACCTATACTGATAACATACATGTTTCAAAAGGTGGTGAATCATGTGTTTTTATGACAACCAGGATCTGGTGTCTTCTGACATAAACTGACAACCTCACTGAAACTGTTGTTTCTACAGTGCAACCTAATTTAATGTACACCTCACAAAACACATGTATTTTGTACAGTTTTGTACAAATGCAATATGTCATATTTGAAAAAATAATTTTTTTAAAAATAATACTCCTGAAGATATTTATTGTCAGATGTGTGTGTGTGCTCAGCTATATATGTAGAGACAGCATGGCTATTCAGAGTACCTCAACTCCTTAAACTTATTCCATTGAAACACATGTACTTGACTGACCCCTAGATTATGAAGACCTCAATAGGCACATCAAAGAAATATCAGTATTAAAAAAATACAATGTCTGAGGAAGGAAAAACCAACATGACTGCATCTGTATGAAGTAATGACTTAATGTCCTGCACATCACTGTTGGAAGAAAATCCTGTATGCTGAGTGTGGGCATCTTCAAGTTACCATGTGCGGGAATTTCAAATCCATCAGCTATGCAGATTTTCAAATTGGACCATCAAAACCATTGGCAGCCACCAATATTCCTGACTATATTTTATGTATACCCTACTGTAGTTGGAGGTTTTAAAAATTTGTGATATCTGGAATTATCATGCAGCTTTCGCATATTTATTTTTGATTCATTACTAAAAAAACCTGTTTTTAAGTGACATAATTACCCGAACATCTATTTTATTGCATTATTTTCTAATCCAGATCAATACAATATGTATATTGGATGTATTCCTACAATCTGTAATCCAGCATATCATTTAGCTATTAACATTGGATAATACAGCATTAACAATAAAATAAATCATCAAATTACACCAAGGTAGATAATCAAATCTGGAAAAATTGGTTCCAAATCTAGTATACACTTAAAATACACTTCATGGGAGCAAACTAAGTGATTATTTTAAAAAAAGATTTGATCTGGAGACCTAAAGATATGTTTAACAAGCTTATTGTTATGTATAAATGAGAACAGAAGGCACAATAGTGACAAAAATTTTAATTATGGCTTTGGTAAAAAAATTCTTCAAAGTAAAAAAATGTTTCCCCTAAAACTACAAATTTGTCTAAAATATGACTTAGCACCCTATAAATATGCCAAAAGGACAATAAAAATCAAGGTCTTTAAAAAGTTAAGCTATCAGAAGTACACACATGAAACATTAACTATGTTTATAGAAGTTAAAGACATTATCCCAATATTGGCACATGTTATTTTTAATATAAAAATAAATTGCTATTAAAATCTAAGTTCAGACTGCCTAGATATATTAACATATTTAAGAGCAGTTGTATATGGCAAGTCAAACACCATGTAAATAAGAACATTCAAATCTGTATAGTATGAATTATAGGCCAAAACCAACTTTTCCTCAGTGCTAATTTTTGTTCAAACTCCATTCAGAGCTATGTACAGTAATTATTGTCAAGGTCAAGGTCATTGTGAACTTGCATGGCCGAGTGACGGCTAATTAATCAAATAGTGTAGTTTAATTTAATTAAATCACAAAAATCATAATCTTTTTTATTATGCACTGAATATGTGCTATAGGTTGGACTATACCAATTCAAATCCCATAGGCGACCATGTTAACGTTTGTGTTTAAAAACACTATATGCAATATATCAACCAAACTGTGACCCATAAATATCAGTACTACAACCCCTACCTCAAAGTATTAACTGCAGAAAATGGTACCTTTCATGGCTCATTTTCGGTATAACCAGATGTTTCTGCAACACCCCTAGTTTCGCACAAAATTTTAGTACTTTTTTTTACAGGTACCCCATACATGTTCCAAGCACAAGGCTACTTGACACGGTGGTACTACATCAAATAAAATTGCATACATTTTTAGCCCAGATGAAACTAATTTTTTTTACAACCAACACACTCACATTTATAACCAATCACAGGACTTGTGGTGTTAACTTCTCTATCAAAAGTTCGGTACACCTCGAACTTCGACCCAGCCGGAAATTAATTGGTATAGTGCAACCTATACTGATAACATACATGTTTCAAAAGGTGGTGAATCATGTGTTTTTATGACAACCAGGATCTGGTGTCTTCTGACATAAACTGACAACCTCACTGAAACTGTTGTTTCTACAGTGCAACCTAATTTAATGTACACCTCACAAAACACATGTATTTTGTACAGTTTTGTACAAATGCAATATGTCATATTTGAAAAAATAATTTTTTTAAAAATAATACTCCTGAAGATATTTATTGTCAGATGTGTGTGTGTGCTCAGCTATATATGTAGAGACAGCATGGCTATTCAGAGTACCTCAACTCCTTAAACTTATTCCATTGAAACACATGTACTTGACTGACCCCTAGATTATGAAGACCTCAATAGGCACATCAAAGAAATATCAGTATTAAAAAAATACAATGTCTGAGGAAGGAAAAACCAACATGACTGCATCTGTATGAAGTAATGACTTAATGTCCTGCACATCACTGTTGGAAGAAAATCCTGTATGCTGAGTGTGGGCATCTTCAAGTTACCATGTGCGGGAATTTCAAATCCATCAGCTATGCAGATTTTCAAATTGGACCATCAAAACCATTGGCAGCCACCAATATTCCTGACTATATTTTATGTATACCCTACTGTAGTTGGAGGTTTTAAAAATTTGTGATATCTGGAATTATCATGCAGCTTTCGCATATTTATTTTTGATTCATTACTAAAAAAACCTGTTTTTAAGTGACATAATTACCCGAACATCTATTTTATTGCATTATTTTCTAATCCAGATCAATACAATATGTATATTGGATGTATTCCTACAATCTGTAATCCAGCATATCATTTAGCTATTAACATTGGATAATACAGCATTAACAATAAAATAAATCATCAAATTACACCAAGGTAGATAATCAAATCTGGAAAAATTGGTTCCAAATCTAGTATACACTTAAAATACACTTCATGGGAGCAAACTAAGTGATTATTTTAAAAAAAGATTTGATCTGGAGACCTAAAGATATGTTTAACAAGCTTATTGTTATGTATAAATGAGAACAGAAGGCACAATAGTGACAAAAATTTTAATTATGGCTTTGGTAAAAAAATTCTTCAAAGTAAAAAAATGTTTCCCCTAAAACTACAAATTTGTCTAAAATATGACTTAGCACCCTATAAATATGCCAAAAGGACAATAAAAATCAAGGTCTTTAAAAAGTTAAGCTATCAGAAGTACACACATGAAACATTAACTATGTTTATAGAAGTTAAAGACATTATCCCAATATTGGCACATGTTATTTTTAATATAAAAATAAATTGCTATTAAAATCTAAGTTCAGACTGCCTAGATATATTAACATATTTAAGAGCAGTTGTATATGGCAAGTCAAACACCATGTAAATAAGAACATTCAAATCTGTATAGTATGAATTATAGGCCAAAACCAACTTTTCCTCAGTGCTAATTTTTGTTCAAACTCCATTCAGAGCTATGTACAGTAATTATTGTCAAGGTCAAGGTCATTGTGAACTTGCATGGCCGAGTGACGGCTAATTAATCAAATAGTGTAGTTTAATTTAATTAAATCACAAAAATCATAATCTTTTTTATTATGCACTGAATATGTGCTATAGGTTGGACTATACCAATTCAAATCCCATAGGCGACCATGTTAACGTTTGTGTTTAAAAACACTATATGCAATATATCAACCAAACTGTGACCCATAAATATCAGTACTACAACCCCTACCTCAAAGTATTAACTGCAGAAAATGGTACCTTTCATGGCTCATTTTCGGTATAACCAGATGTTTCTGCAACACCCCTAGTTTCGCACAAAATTTTAGTACTTTTTTTTACAGGTACCCCATACATGTTCCAAGCACAAGGCTACTTGACACGGTGGTACTACATCAAATAAAATTGCATACATTTTTAGCCCAGATGAAACTAATTTTTTTTACAACCAACACACTCACATTTATAACCAATCACAGGACTTGTGGTGTTAACTTCTCTATCAAAAGTTCGGTACACCTCGAACTTCGACCCAGCCGGAAATTAATTGGTATAGTGCAACCTATACTGATAACATACATGTTTCAAAAGGTGGTGAATCATGTGTTTTTATGACAACCAGGATCTGGTGTCTTCTGACATAAACTGACAACCTCACTGAAACTGTTGTTTCTACAGTGCAACCTAATTTAATGTACACCTCACAAAACACATGTATTTTGTACAGTTTTGTACAAATGCAATATGTCATATTTGAAAAAATAATTTTTTTAAAAATAATACTCCTGAAGATATTTATTGTCAGATGTGTGTGTGTGCTCAGCTATATATGTAGAGACAGCATGGCTATTCAGAGTACCTCAACTCCTTAAACTTATTCCATTGAAACACATGTACTTGACTGACCCCTAGATTATGAAGACCTCAATAGGCACATCAAAGAAATATCAGTATTAAAAAAATACAATGTCTGAGGAAGGAAAAACCAACATGACTGCATCTGTATGAAGTAATGACTTAATGTCCTGCACATCACTGTTGGAAGAAAATCCTGTATGCTGAGTGTGGGCATCTTCAAGTTACCATGTGCGGGAATTTCAAATCCATCAGCTATGCAGATTTTCAAATTGGACCATCAAAACCATTGGCAGCCACCAATATTCCTGACTATATTTTATGTATACCCTACTGTAGTTGGAGGTTTTAAAAATTTGTGATATCTGGAATTATCATGCAGCTTTCGCATATTTATTTTTGATTCATTACTAAAAAAACCTGTTTTTAAGTGACATAATTACCCGAACATCTATTTTATTGCATTATTTTCTAATCCAGATCAATACAATATGTATATTGGATGTATTCCTACAATCTGTAATCCAGCATATCATTTAGCTATTAACATTGGATAATACAGCATTAACAATAAAATAAATCATCAAATTACACCAAGGTAGATAATCAAATCTGGAAAAATTGGTTCCAAATCTAGTATACACTTAAAATACACTTCATGGGAGCAAACTAAGTGATTATTTTAAAAAAAGATTTGATCTGGAGACCTAAAGATATGTTTAACAAGCTTATTGTTATGTATAAATGAGAACAGAAGGCACAATAGTGACAAAAATTTTAATTATGGCTTTGGTAAAAAAATTCTTCAAAGTAAAAAAATGTTTCCCCTAAAACTACAAATTTGTCTAAAATATGACTTAGCACCCTATAAATATGCCAAAAGGACAATAAAAATCAAGGTCTTTAAAAAGTTAAGCTATCAGAAGTACACACATGAAACATTAACTATGTTTATAGAAGTTAAAGACATTATCCCAATATTGGCACATGTTATTTTTAATATAAAAATAAATTGCTATTAAAATCTAAGTTCAGACTGCCTAGATATATTAACATATTTAAGAGCAGTTGTATATGGCAAGTCAAACACCATGTAAATAAGAACATTCAAATCTGTATAGTATGAATTATAGGCCAAAACCAACTTTTCCTCAGTGCTAATTTTTGTTCAAACTCCATTCAGAGCTATGTACAGTAATTATTGTCAAGGTCAAGGTCATTGTGAACTTGCATGGCCGAGTGACGGCTAATTAATCAAATAGTGTAGTTTAATTTAATTAAATCACAAAAATCATAATCTTTTTTATTATGCACTGAATATGTGCTATAGGTTGGACTATACCAATTCAAATCCCATAGGCGACCATGTTAACGTTTGTGTTTAAAAACACTATATGCAATATATCAACCAAACTGTGACCCATAAATATCAGTACTACAACCCCTACCTCAAAGTATTAACTGCAGAAAATGGTACCTTTCATGGCTCATTTTCGGTATAACCAGATGTTTCTGCAACACCCCTAGTTTCGCACAAAATTTTAGTACTTTTTTTTACAGGTACCCCATACATGTTCCAAGCACAAGGCTACTTGACACGGTGGTACTACATCAAATAAAATTGCATACATTTTTAGCCCAGATGAAACTAATTTTTTTTACAACCAACACACTCACATTTATAACCAATCACAGGACTTGTGGTGTTAACTTCTCTATCAAAAGTTCGGTACACCTCGAACTTCGACCCAGCCGGAAATTAATTGGTATAGTGCAACCTATACTGATAACATACATGTTTCAAAAGGTGGTGAATCATGTGTTTTTATGACAACCAGGATCTGGTGTCTTCTGACATAAACTGACAACCTCACTGAAACTGTTGTTTCTACAGTGCAACCTAATTTAATGTACACCTCACAAAACACATGTATTTTGTACAGTTTTGTACAAATGCAATATGTCATATTTGAAAAAATAATTTTTTTAAAAATAATACTCCTGAAGATATTTATTGTCAGATGTGTGTGTGTGCTCAGCTATATATGTAGAGACAGCATGGCTATTCAGAGTACCTCAACTCCTTAAACTTATTCCATTGAAACACATGTACTTGACTGACCCCTAGATTATGAAGACCTCAATAGGCACATCAAAGAAATATCAGTATTAAAAAAATACAATGTCTGAGGAAGGAAAAACCAACATGACTGCATCTGTATGAAGTAATGACTTAATGTCCTGCACATCACTGTTGGAAGAAAATCCTGTATGCTGAGTGTGGGCATCTTCAAGTTACCATGTGCGGGAATTTCAAATCCATCAGCTATGCAGATTTTCAAATTGGACCATCAAAACCATTGGCAGCCACCAATATTCCTGACTATATTTTATGTATACCCTACTGTAGTTGGAGGTTTTAAAAATTTGTGATATCTGGAATTATCATGCAGCTTTCGCATATTTATTTTTGATTCATTACTAAAAAAACCTGTTTTTAAGTGACATAATTACCCGAACATCTATTTTATTGCATTATTTTCTAATCCAGATCAATACAATATGTATATTGGATGTATTCCTACAATCTGTAATCCAGCATATCATTTAGCTATTAACATTGGATAATACAGCATTAACAATAAAATAAATCATCAAATTACACCAAGGTAGATAATCAAATCTGGAAAAATTGGTTCCAAATCTAGTATACACTTAAAATACACTTCATGGGAGCAAACTAAGTGATTATTTAAAAAAAGATTTGATCTGGAGACCTAAAGATATGTTTAACAAGCTTATTGTTATGTATAAATGAGAACAGAAGGCACAATAGTGACAAAAATTTTAATTATGGCTTTGGTAAAAAAATTCTTCAAAGTAAAAAAATGTTTCCCCTAAAACTACAAATTTGTCTAAAATATGACTTAGCACCCTATAAATATGCCAAAAGGACAATAAAAATCAAGGTCTTTAAAAAGTTAAGCTATCAGAAGTACACACATGAAACATTAACTATGTTTATAGAAGTTAAAGACATTATCCCAATATTGGCACATGTTATTTTTAATATAAAAATAAATTGCTATTAAAATCTAAGTTCAGACTGCCTAGATATATTAACATATTTAAGAGCAGTTGTATATGGCAAGTCAAACACCATGTAAATAAGAACATTCAAATCTGTATAGTATGAATTATAGGCCAAAACCAACTTTTCCTCAGTGCTAATTTTTGTTCAAACTCCATTCAGAGCTATGTACAGTAATTATTGTCAAGGTCAAGGTCATTGTGAACTTGCATGGCCGAGTGACGGCTAATTAATCAAATAGTGTAGTTTAATTTAATTAAATCACAAAAATCATAATCTTTTTTATTATGCACTGAATATGTGCTATAGGTTGGACTATACCAATTCAAATCCCATAGGCGACCATGTTAACGTTTGTGTTTAAAAACACTATATGCAATATATCAACCAAACTGTGACCCATAAATATCAGTACTACAACCCCTACCTCAAAGTATTAACTGCAGAAAATGGTACCTTTCATGGCTCATTTTCGGTATAACCAGATGTTTCTGCAACACCCCTAGTTTCGCACAAAATTTTAGTACTTTTTTTTACAGGTACCCCATACATGTTCCAAGCACAAGGCTACTTGACACGGTGGTACTACATCAAATAAAATTGCATACATTTTTAGCCCAGATGAAACTAATTTTTTTTACAACCAACACACTCACATTTATAACCAATCACAGGACTTGTGGTGTTAACTTCTCTATCAAAAGTTCGGTACACCTCGAACTTCGACCCAGCCGGAAATTAATTGGTATAGTGCAACCTATACTGATAACATACATGTTTCAAAAGGTGGTGAATCATGTGTTTTTATGACAACCAGGATCTGGTGTCTTCTGACATAAACTGACAACCTCACTGAAACTGTTGTTTCTACAGTGCAACCTAATTTAATGTACACCTCACAAAACACATGTATTTTGTACAGTTTTGTACAAATGCAATATGTCATATTTGAAAAAATAATTTTTTTAAAAATAATACTCCTGAAGATATTTATTGTCAGATGTGTGTGTGTGCTCAGCTATATATGTAGAGACAGCATGGCTATTCAGAGTACCTCAACTCCTTAAACTTATTCCATTGAAACACATGTACTTGACTGACCCCTAGATTATGAAGACCTCAATAGGCACATCAAAGAAATATCAGTATTAAAAAAATACAATGTCTGAGGGAAGGAAAAACCAACATGACTGCATCTGTATGAAGTAATGACTTAATGTCCTGCACATCACTGTTGGAAGAAAATCCTGTATGCTGAGTGTGGGCATCTTCAAGTTACCATGTGCGGGAATTTCAAATCCATCAGCTATGCAGATTTTCAAATTGGACCATCAAAACCATTGGCAGCCACCAATATTCCTGACTATATTTTATGTATACCCTACTGTAGTTGGAGGTTTTAAAAATTTGTGATATCTGGAATTATCATGCAGCTTTCGCATATTTATTTTTGATTCATTACTAAAAAAACCTGTTTTTAAGTGACATAATTACCCGAACATCTATTTTATTGCATTATTTTCTAATCCAGATCAATACAATATGTATATTGGATGTATTCCTACAATCTGTAATCCAGCATATCATTTAGCTATTAACATTGGATAATACAGCATTAACAATAAAATAAATCATCAAATTACACCAAGGTAGATAATCAAATCTGGAAAAATTGGTTCCAAATCTAGTATACACTTAAAATACACTTCATGGGAGCAAACTAAGTGATTATTTTAAAAAAAGATTTGATCTGGAGACCTAAAGATATGTTTAACAAGCTTATTGTTATGTATAAATGAGAACAGAAGGCACAATAGTGACAAAAATTTTAATTATGGCTTTGGTAAAAAAATTCTTCAAAGTAAAAAAATGTTTCCCCTAAAACTACAAATTTGTCTAAAATATGACTTAGCACCCTATAAATATGCCAAAAGGACAATAAAAATCAAGGTCTTTAAAAAGTTAAGCTATCAGAAGTACACACATGAAACATTAACTATGTTTATAGAAGTTAAAGACATTATCCCAATATTGGCACATGTTATTTTTAATATAAAAATAAATTGCTATTAAAATCTAAGTTCAGACTGCCTAGATATATTAACATATTTAAGAGCAGTTGTATATGGCAAGTCAAACACCATGTAAATAAGAACATTCAAATCTGTATAGTATGAATTATAGGCCAAAACCAACTTTTCCTCAGTGCTAATTTTTGTTCAAACTCCATTCAGAGCTATGTACAGTAATTATTGTCAAGGTCAAGGTCATTGTGAACTTGCATGGCCGAGTGACGGCTAATTAATCAAATAGTGTAGTTTAATTTAATTAAATCACAAAAATCATAATCTTTTTTATTATGCACTGAATATGTGCTATAGGTTGGACTATACCAATTCAAATCCCATAGGCGACCATGTTAACGTTTGTGTTTAAAAACACTATATGCAATATATCAACCAAACTGTGACCCATAAATATCAGTACTACAACCCCTACCTCAAAGTATTAACTGCAGAAAATGGTACCTTTCATGGCTCATTTTCGGTATAACCAGATGTTTCTGCAACACCCCTAGTTTCGCACAAAATTTTAGTACTTTTTTTTACAGGTACCCCATACATGTTCCAAGCACAAGGCTACTTGACACGGTGGTACTACATCAAATAAAATTGCATACATTTTTAGCCCAGATGAAACTAATTTTTTTTACAACCAACACACTCACATTTATAACCAATCACAGGACTTGTGGTGTTAACTTCTCTATCAAAAGTTCGGTACACCTCGAACTTCGACCCAGCCGGAAATTAATTGGTATAGTGCAACCTATACTGATAACATACATGTTTCAAAAGGTGGTGAATCATGTGTTTTTATGACAACCAGGATCTGGTGTCTTCTGACATAAACTGACAACCTCACTGAAACTGTTGTTTCTACAGTGCAACCTAATTTAATGTACACCTCACAAAACACATGTATTTTGTACAGTTTTGTACAAATGCAATATGTCATATTTGAAAAAATAATTTTTTTAAAAATAATACTCCTGAAGATATTTATTGTCAGATGTGTGTGTGTGCTCAGCTATATATGTAGAGACAGCATGGCTATTCAGAGTACCTCAACTCCTTAAACTTATTCCATTGAAACACATGTACTTGACTGACCCCTAGATTATGAAGACCTCAATAGGCACATCAAAGAAATATCAGTATTAAAAAAATACAATGTCTGAGGAAGGAAAAACCAACATGACTGCATCTGTATGAAGTAATGACTTAATGTCCTGCACATCACTGTTGGAAGAAAATCCTGTATGCTGAGTGTGGGCATCTTCAAGTTACCATGTGCGGGAATTTCAAATCCATCAGCTATGCAGATTTTCAAATTGGACCATCAAAACCATTGGCAGCCACCAATATTCCTGACTATATTTTATGTATACCCTACTGTAGTTGGAGGTTTTAAAAATTTGTGATATCTGGAATTATCATGCAGCTTTCGCATATTTATTTTTGATTCATTACTAAAAAAACCTGTTTTTAAGTGACATAATTACCCGAACATCTATTTTATTGCATTATTTTCTAATCCAGATCAATACAATATGTATATTGGATGTATTCCTACAATCTGTAATCCAGCATATCATTTAGCTATTAACATTGGATAATACAGCATTAACAATAAAATAAATCATCAAATTACACCAAGGTAGATAATCAAATCTGGAAAAATTGGTTCCAAATCTAGTATACACTTAAAATACACTTCATGGGAGCAAACTAAGTGATTATTTTAAAAAAAGATTTGATCTGGAGACCTAAAGATATGTTTAACAAGCTTATTGTTATGTATAAATGAGAACAGAAGGCACAATAGTGACAAAAATTTAATTATGGCTTTGGTAAAAAAATTCTTCAAAGTAAAAAAATGTTTCCCCTAAAACTACAAATTTGTCTAAAATATGACTTAGCACCCTATAAATATGCCAAAAGGACAATAAAAATCAAGGTCTTTAAAAAGTTAAGCTATCAGAAGTACACACATGAAACATTAACTATGTTTATAGAAGTTAAAGACATTATCCCAATATTGGCACATGTTATTTTTAATATAAAAATAAATTGCTATTAAAATCTAAGTTCAGACTGCCTAGATATATTAACATATTTAAGAGCAGTTGTATATGGCAAGTCAAACACCATGTAAATAAGAACATTCAAATCTGTATAGTATGAATTATAGGCCAAAACCAACTTTTCCTCAGTGCTAATTTTTGTTCAAACTCCATTCAGAGCTATGTACAGTAATTATTGTCAAGGTCAAGGTCATTGTGAACTTGCATGGCCGAGTGACGGCTAATTAATCAAATAGTGTAGTTTAATTTAATTAAATCACAAAAATCATAATCTTTTTTATTATGCACTGAATATGTGCTATAGGTTGGACTATACCAATTCAAATCCCATAGGCGACCATGTTAACGTTTGTGTTTAAAAACACTATATGCAATATATCAACCAAACTGTGACCCATAAATATCAGTACTACAACCCCTACCTCAAAGTATTAACTGCAGAAAATGGTACCTTTCATGGCTCATTTTCGGTATAACCAGATGTTTCTGCAACACCCCTAGTTTCGCACAAAATTTTAGTACTTTTTTTACAGGTACCCCATACATGTTCCAAGCACAAGGCTACTTGACACGGTGGTACTACATCAAATAAAATTGCATACATTTTTAGCCCAGATGAAACTAATTTTTTTTACAACCAACACACTCACATTTATAACCAATCACAGGACTTGTGGTGTTAACTTCTCTATCAAAAGTTCGGTACACCTCGAACTTCGACCCAGCCGGAAATTAATTGGTATAGTGCAACCTATACTGATAACATACATGTTTCAAAAGGTGGTGAATCATGTGTTTTTATGACAACCAGGATCTGGTGTCTTCTGACATAAACTGACAACCTCACTGAAACTGTTGTTTCTACAGTGCAACCTAATTTAATGTACACCTCACAAAACACATGTATTTTGTACAGTTTTGTACAAATGCAATATGTCATATTTGAAAAAATAATTTTTTTAAAAAATACTCCTGAAGATATTTATTGTCAGATGTGTGTGTGTGCTCAGCTATATATGTAGAGACAGCATGGCTATTCAGAGTACCTCAACTCCTTAAACTTATTCCATTGAAACACATGTACTTGACTGACCCCTAGATTATGAAGACCTCAATAGGCACATCAAAGAAATATCAGTATTAAAAAAATACAATGTCTGAGGAAGGAAAAACCAACATGACTGCATCTGTATGAAGTAATGACTTAATGTCCTGCACATCACTGTTGGAAGAAAATCCTGTATGCTGAGTGTGGGCATCTTCAAGTTACCATGTGCGGGAATTTCAAATCCATCAGCTATGCAGATTTTCAAATTGGACCATCAAAACCATTGGCAGCCACCAATATTCCTGACTATATTTTATGTATACCCTACTGTAGTTGGAGGTTTTAAAAATTTGTAATATCTGGAATTATCATGCAGCTTTCGCATATTTATTTTTGATTCATTACTAAAAAAACCTGTTTTTAAGTGACATAATTACCCGAACATCTATTTTATTGCATTATTTTCTAATCCAGATCAATACAATATGTATATTGGATGTATTCCTACAATCTGTAATCCAGCATATCATTTAGCTATTAACATTGGATAATACAGCATTAACAATAAAATAAATCATCAAATTACACCAAGGTAGATAATCAAATCTGGAAAAATTGGTTCCAAATCTAGTATACACTTAAAATACACTTCATGGGAGCAAACTAAGTGATTATTTTAAAAAAAGATTTGATCTGGAGACCTAAAGATATGTTTAACAAGCTTATTGTTATGTATAAATGAGAACAGAAGGCACAATAGTGACAAAAATTTTAATTATGGCTTTGGTAAAAAAATTCTTCAAAGTAAAAAAATGTTTCCCCTAAAACTACAAATTTGTCTAAAATATGACTTAGCACCCTATAAATATGCCAAAAGGACAATAAAAATCAAGGTCTTTAAAAAGTTAAGCTATCAGAAGTACACACATGAAACATTAACTATGTTTATAGAAGTTAAAGACATTATCCCAATATTGGCACATGTTATTTTTAATATAAAAATAAATTGCTATTAAAATCTAAGTTCAGACTGCCTAGATATATTAACATATTTAAGAGCAGTTGTATATGGCAAGTCAAACACCATGTAAATAAGAACATTCAAATCTGTATAGTATGAATTATAGGCCAAAACCAACTTTTCCTCAGTGCTAATTTTTGTTCAAACTCCATTCAGAGCTATGTACAGTAATTATTGTCAAGGTCAAGGTCATTGTGAACTTGCATGGCCGAGTGACGGCTAATTAATCAAATAGTGTAGTTTAATTTAATTAAATCACAAAAATCATAATCTTTTTTATTATGCACTGAATATGTGCTATAGGTTGGACTATACCAATTCAAATCCCATAGGCGACCATGTTAACGTTTGTGTTTAAAAACACTATATGCAATATATCAACCAAACTGTGACCCATAAATATCAGTACTACAACCCCTACCTCAAAGTATTAACTGCAGAAAATGGTACCTTTCATGGCTCATTTTCGGTATAACCAGATGTTTCTGCAACACCCCTAGTTTCGCACAAAATTTTAGTACTTTTTTTTACAGGTACCCCATACATGTTCCAAGCACAAGGCTACTTGACACGGTGGTACTACATCAAATAAAATTGCATACATTTTTAGCCCAGATGAAACTAATTTTTTTTACAACCAACACACTCACATTTATAACCAATCACAGGACTTGTGGTGTTAACTTCTCTATCAAAAGTTCGGTACACCTCGAACTTCGACCCAGCCGGAAATTAATTGGTATAGTGCAACCTATACTGATAACATACATGTTTCAAAAGGTGGTGAATCATGTGTTTTTATGACAACCAGGATCTGGTGTCTTCTGACATAAACTGACAACCTCACTGAAACTGTTGTTTCTACAGTGCAACCTAATTTAATGTACACCTCACAAAACACATGTATTTTGTACAGTTTTGTACAAATGCAATATGTCATATTTGAAAAAATAATTTTTTTAAAAATAATACTCCTGAAGATATTTATTGTCAGATGTGTGTGTGTGCTCAGCTATATATGTAGAGACAGCATGGCTATTCAGAGTACCTCAACTCCTTAAACTTATTCCATTGAAACACATGTACTTGACTGACCCCTAGATTATGAAGACCTCAATAGGCACATCAAAGAAATATCAGTATTAAAAAAATACAATGTCTGAGGAAGGAAAAACCAACATGACTGCATCTGTATGAAGTAATGACTTAATGTCCTGCACATCACTGTTGGAAGAAAATCCTGTATGCTGAGTGTGGGCATCTTCAAGTTACCATGTGCGGGAATTTCAAATCCATCAGCTATGCAGATTTTCAAATTGGACCATCAAAACCATTGGCAGCCACCAATATTCCTGACTATATTTTATGTATACCCTACTGTAGTTGGAGGTTTTAAAAATTTGTGATATCTGGAATTATCATGCAGCTTTCGCATATTTATTTTTGATTCATTACTAAAAAAACCTGTTTTTAAGTGACATAATTACCCGAACATCTATTTTATTGCATTATTTTCTAATCCAGATCAATACAATATGTATATTGGATGTATTCCTACAATCTGTAATCCAGCATATCATTTAGCTATTAACATTGGATAATACAGCATTAACAATAAAATAAATCATCAAATTACACCAAGGTAGATAATCAAATCTGGAAAAATTGGTTCCAAATCTAGTATACACTTAAAATACACTTCATGGGAGCAAACTAAGTGATTATTTTAAAAAAAAGATTTGATCTGGAGACCTAAAGATATGTTTAACAAGCTTATTGTTATGTATAAATGAGAACAGAAGGCACAATAGTGACAAAAATTTTAATTATGGCTTTGGTAAAAAAATTCTTCAAAGTAAAAAAATGTTTCCCCTAAAACTACAAATTTGTCTAAAATATGACTTAGCACCCTATAAATATGCCAAAAGGACAATAAAAATCAAGGTCTTTAAAAAGTTAAGCTATCAGAAGTACACACATGAAACATTAACTATGTTTATAGAAGTTAAAGACATTATCCCAATATTGGCACATGTTATTTTTAATATAAAAATAAATTGCTATTAAAATCTAAGTTCAGACTGCCTAGATATATTAACATATTTAAGAGCAGTTGTATATGGCAAGTCAAACACCATGTAAATAAGAACATTCAAATCTGTATAGTATGAATTATAGGCCAAAACCAACTTTTCCTCAGTGCTAATTTTTGTTCAAACTCCATTCAGAGCTATGTACAGTAATTATTGTCAAGGTCAAGGTCATTGTGAACTTGCATGGCCGAGTGACGGCTAATTAATCAAATAGTGTAGTTTAATTTAATTAAATCACAAAAATCATAATCTTTTTTATTATGCACTGAATATGTGCTATAGGTTGGACTATACCAATTCAAATCCCATAGGCGACCATGTTAACGTTTGTGTTTAAAAACACTATATGCAATATATCAACCAAACTGTGACCCATAAATATCAGTACTACAACCCCTACCTCAAAGTATTAACTGCAGAAAATGGTACCTTTCATGGCTCATTTTCGGTATAACCAGATGTTTCTGCAACACCCCTAGTTTCGCACAAAATTTTAGTACTTTTTTTTACAGGTACCCCATACATGTTCCAAGCACAAGGCTACTTGACACGGTGGTACTACATCAAATAAAATTGCATACATTTTTAGCCCAGATGAAACTAATTTTTTTTACAACCAACACACTCACATTTATAACCAATCACAGGACTTGTGGTGTTAACTTCTCTATCAAAAGTTCGGTACACCTCGAACTTCGACCCAGCCGGAAATTAATTGGTATAGTGCAACCTATACTGATAACATACATGTTTCAAAAGGTGGTGAATCATGTGTTTTTATGACAACCAGGATCTGGTGTCTTCTGACATAAACTGACAACCTCACTGAAACTGTTGTTTCTACAGTGCAACCTAATTTAATGTACACCTCACAAAACACATGTATTTTGTACAGTTTTGTACAAATGCAATATGTCATATTTGAAAAAATAATTTTTTTAAAAATAATACTCCTGAAGATATTTATTGTCAGATGTGTGTGTGTGCTCAGCTATATATGTAGAGACAGCATGGCTATTCAGAGTACCTCAACTCCTTAAACTTATTCCATTGAAACACATGTACTTGACTGACCCCTAGATTATGAAGACCTCAATAGGCACATCAAAGAAATATCAGTATTAAAAAAATACAATGTCTGAGGAAGGAAAAACCAACATGACTGCATCTGTATGAAGTAATGACTTAATGTCCTGCACATCACTGTTGGAAGAAAATCCTGTATGCTGAGTGTGGGCATCTTCAAGTTACCATGTGCGGGAATTTCAAATCCATCAGCTATGCAGATTTTCAAATTGGACCATCAAAACCATTGGCAGCCACCAATATTCCTGACTATATTTTATGTATACCCTACTGTAGTTGGAGGTTTTAAAAATTTGTAATATCTGGAATTATCATGCAGCTTTCGCATATTTATTTTTGATTCATTACTAAAAAAACCTGTTTTTAAGTGACATAATTACCCGAACATCTATTTTATTGCATTATTTTCTAATCCAGATCAATACAATATGTATATTGGATGTATTCCTACAATCTGTAATCCAGCATATCATTTAGCTATTAACATTGGATAATACAGCATTAACAATAAAATAAATCATCAAATTACACCAAGGTAGATAATCAAATCTGGAAAAATTGGTTCCAAATCTAGTATACACTTAAAATACACTTCATGGGAGCAAACTAAGTGATTATTTTAAAAAAAGATTTGATCTGGAGACCTAAAGATATGTTTAACAAGCTTATTGTTATGTATAAATGAGAACAGAAGGCACAATAGTGACAAAAATTTTAATTATGGCTTTGGTAAAAAAAAATCTTCAAAGTAAAAAAATGTTTCCCCTAAAACTACAAATTTGTCTAAAATATGACTTAGCACCCTATAAATATGCCAAAAGGACAATAAAAATCAAGGTCTTTAAAAAGTTAAGCTATCAGAAGTACACACATGAAACATTAACTATGTTTATAGAAGTTAAAGACATTATCCCAATATTGGCACATGTTATTTTTAATATAAAAATAAATTGCTATTAAAATCTAAGTTCAGACTGCCTAGATATATTAACATATTTAAGAGCAGTTGTATATGGCAAGTCAAACACCATGTAAATAAGAACATTCAAATCTGTATAGTATGAATTATAGGCCAAAACCAACTTTTCCTCAGTGCTAATTTTTGTTCAAACTCCATTCAGAGCTATGTACACCAATTCAAATCCCATAGGCGACCATGTTAACGTTTGTGTTTAAAAAACACTATATGCAATATATCAACCAAACTGTGACCCATAAATATCAGTACTACAACCCCTACCTCAAAGTATTAACTGCAGAAAATGGTACCTTTCATGGCTCATTTTCGGTATAACCAGATGTTTCTGCAACACCCCTAGTTTCGCACAAAATTTTAGTACTTTTTTTTACAGGTACCCCATACATGTTCCAAGCACAAGGCTACTTGACACGGTGGTACTACATCAAATAAAATTGCATACATTTTTAGCCCAGATGAAACTAATTTTTTTTACAACCAACACACTCACATTTATAACCAATCACAGGACTTGTGGTGTTAACTTCTCTATCAAAAGTTCGGTACACCTCGAACTTCGACCCAGCCGGAAATTAATTGGTATAGTGCAACCTATACTGATAACATACATGTTTCAAAAGGTGGTGAATCATGTGTTTTTATGACAACCAGGAT